>NC_091464.1:1827205-1917205 GCF_027789765.1 Dendropsophus ebraccatus | reverse complement strand
AGTATGTGTGTGCCCCCCACTATTAGTGCTGGAGAAGGAGCTGAGTGTGCCCCCCACTATTAGTGCTGCAGAAGGGGCTGAGTGTGCCCACCACTATTACTGCTGGAGAAGGGGATGAGTGTGCCCCCCACTATTACTGCTGGAGAAGGGGATGAGTGTGCCCCCCACTATTACTGCTGGAGAAGGGGCTGAGTGTGCCCCCCACTATTAGTGCTGCAGAAGGGGCTGAGTGTGCCCCCCACTATTAGTGCTGGAGAAGGGGATGAGTGTGCCCCCCACTATTACTGCTGGAGAAGGGGATGAGTGTGCCCCCCACTATTACTGCTGGAGAAGGGGATGAGTATGCCCCCCACTATTAGTGCTGCAGAAGGGGCTGAGTGTGCCCACCACTATTACTGCTGGAGAAGGGGATGAGTGTGCCCCCCACTATTACTGCTGGAGAAGGGGATGAGTGTGCCCCCCACTATTACTGCTGGAGAAGGGGCTGAGTGTGCCCCCCACTATTAGTGCTGCAGAAGGGGCTGAGTGTGCCCCCCACTATTAGTGCTGGAGAAGGGGATGAGTGTGCCCCCCACTATTACTGCTGGAGAAGGGGATGAGTGTGCCCCCCACTATTACTGCTGGAGAAGGGGATGAGTGTGCCCCCCACTATTACTGCTGGAGAAGGGGCTGAGTGTGTCCCCCACTATTACTGCTGGAGAAGGGGCTGAGTGTGCCCCCCACTATTACAGCTGGAGAAGGGGCTGAGTGTGCCCCCCCACTATTAGTGCTGGAGAAGGGGCTGAGTGTGCCCCCCACTATTACAGCTGGAGAAGGGGCTGAGTGTGCCCCCCACTATTACAGCTGGAGAAGGGGCTGAGTGTGCCCCCCACTATGACTGCTGGAGAAGGGGATGAGTGTGCCCCCCCCACTATTACTGCTGGAGAAGGGGATGAGTGTGCCCCCCACTATTACAGCTGGAGAAGGGGCTAAGTGTGCCCCCCACTATTACTGCTGGAGAAGGGGATAAGTGTGAGTATGCCCCCCACTATTACTGCTGGAGAAGGGGATGAGTGTTCCCCCCACTATTACTGCTGGAGAAGTGCCTGAGTGTGCCCCCCACTATTACTGCTGGAGAAGGGGATAAGTGTGCCCCCCAGTATTACTGCTGGAGAAGGGGATGAGTGTGCCCCCCACTATTAGTGCTGGAGAAGGGGATGAGTGTGCCCCCCACTATTACTGCTGGAGAAGGGGATGAGTGTGAGTATGCCCCCCATTATTACTGTTGGAGAAGGGGATGAATGTGCCCCCCACTATTACAGCTGGAGAAGGGGCTGAGTGTGCCCCCCACTATTAGTGCTGAAGAAGGGGCAGAGTGTGCCCCCACTATTAGTGCTGCAGAAGGGGCAGAGTGTGCCCCCCACTATTACTGCTGGAGAAGGGGATGAGTGTGCCCCCCACCATTAGAGCTGGAGAATGGGATGAGTGTGCCCCCCACTATTACTGCTGGAGAAGGGGATGAGTGCCTCCCACTTTTACTGCTGGAGAAGGGGATGAGTGTGCCCCCCACTATTACTGCTGGAGAAGGGGATGAGTGTGCCCCCCACTATTACTGCTGGAGAAGGGGATGAGTGTGCCCCCCACTATTACTGCTGGAGAAGGGGATGAGTGTGCCCCCCACTATTACTGCTGGAGAAGGGGATGAGTGTGCCCCCCACTATTACAGCTGGAGAAGGGGCTGAGTGTGCCCCCACTATTAGTGCTGCAGAAGGGGCAGAGTGTGCCCCCCACTATTAGTGCTGCAGAAGGGGCAGAGTGTGCCCCCCACTATTAGTGCTGCAGAAGGGGCAGAGTGTGCCCCCCACCATTACTGCTGGAGAAGGGGATGAGTGTGCCCCCCACCATTACTGCTGGAGAAGGGGATGAGTGTGCCCCCCACTTGTACTGCTGGAGAAGGGGATGAGTGTGCCCCCCACTTTTACTGCTGGAGAAGGGGATGAGTGTGCCCCCCACTTTTACTGCTGGAGAAGGGGATGAGTGTGCCCCCCACTATTACTGCTGGAGAAGGGGATGAGTGTGCCCCCCACTATTACTGCAGGAGAAGGGGATGAGTGTGAGTATGCCCCCCACTATTACTGCTGGAGAAGGGGATGAGTGTTCCCCCCACTATTACTGCTGGAGAAGGGGATGAGTGTGCCCCCCACTATTACTGCTGGAGAAGGGCATAAGTGTGCCCCCCAGTATTACTGCTGGAGAAGGGGATTATTGTGCCCCCCACTATTAGTGCTGGAGAAGGGGATGAGTGTGCCCCCCACTATTACTGCTGGAGAAGGGGATGAGTGTGAGTATGCCCCCCATTATTACTGTTGGAGAAGGGGATGAATGTGCCCCCCACTATTACTGCTGGAGAAGGGGATGAGTATGCCCCCCACTATTACAGCTGGAGAAGGGGCTGAGTGTGCCCCCCACTATAAGTGCTGAAGAAGGGGATGAGTGTGCCCCCCACTATTACTGCTGGAGAAGGGGATGAGTGTGCCCCCCACTATTACTGCTGGAGAAAGGGATGAGTGTGCCCCCCACTATTACTGCTGGAGAAGGGGATGAGTGTGCCCCCCACTATTACTGCAGGAGAAGGGGATGAGTGTGAGTATGCCCCCCACTATTACTGCTGGAGAAGGGGATGAGTGTGCCCCCCACTATTACTGCTGGAGAAGGGGATGAGTGTGCCCCCCACTATTACTGCAGGAGAAGGGGATGAGTGTGAGTATTCCCCCCACTTTTACTGCTGGAGAAGGGGATGAGTGTGCCCCCCACTTTTACTGCTGGAGAAGGGGATGAGTGTGCCCCCCACTTTTACTGCTGGAGAAGGGGATGAGTGTGCCCCCCACTATTACTGCAGGAGAAGGGGATGAGTGTGAGTATGCCCCCACTATTACTGCAGGAGAAGGGGATGAGTGTGAGTATGCCCCCACTATTACTGCTGGAGAAGGGGCTGAGTGTCCCCCCCACTATTACTGCAGGAGAAGGGGATGAGTGTGCCCCCCACTATTAGTGCTGAAGAAAGGAATGGGTGTGCCCCCCCACTATTAGTGTTGGAGAAGGGGCTAAGTGTGCCCAACATTAATAGTGCTGGAGAAGGGGATGAGTGTGCCTCCCACTATTACTGCTGGAGAAGAGGATGACTGTGCCCCCCCATATTATTGCTGGTGGAGGGGCTGAGTGTCCCCCCCCCCCCCCCCCCGTTACTGCTAGAGAAGGGGATGAGTTTAAGTATGCCCCCCACTATTAGTGCTGGAGAATTAAATGATCATGCCCCCCACTATTAGTGGTGGAGAAGGGGCTGAGTGTGCCCCCCACTATTAGTGGTGGAGAAGGGGCTGAGTGTCCCCCCCACTATTAGTGGTGGAGAAGGGGCTGAGTGTGCCCCCCAATATTAGTGGTGGAGAAGGGGCTGAGTGTGCCCCCCACTATTAGTGGTGGAGAAGGGGCTGAGTGTCCCCCCCCACTATTAGTGGTGGAGAAGGGGCTGAGTGTGCCCCCCAATATTATTGGTGGAGAAAGGGCTGAGTGTGCCCCTCACTATTAGTGCTTGAGAATGGGCCTTGCGTTCTGGACTATTACTGCAAGAGAAAGGGATGAGTGTGCCCCCCACTATTACTGCTGGAAAAGAGGATTAATGTGCCCCCCCCCCTACTATTACTGCTGGAGAAGGGATGAGTGTACCTCCCACTGTTACTGGTTGAAAGGGGGTTGAATGTCCCCCCCACACACACTATTACTGCTGGAGAAGGGATGAGTGTGCCTCCCACTGTTACTGCTAGAGAAGAAGATGAGTGTGCCCCCCACTATTACTGCTGGAAAAGGGGATGAGTGTGCCTCCTACTATTACTGCTGGAAAAGGGGATGAGTGTACCCCCACTATTACTGTTGGAAAAGGGGATGAGTGTGCCCCCCACTATTACAGCTGGAGAAGGGGATGAGTGTTCCTCCCACTGTTACTGCTGGAGAAGGGGATGTGTGTAAGTGTGCCCCCCATTATTACTGCTAGAGAAGGGTCTGAGTGTGCCTCTCACTATTGATGCTGGAGAACGGGATGAGTGTGCCCCCCACTATTACTGCTGGAGAAGGGTATGAATGTTCCCCTCACTATTAGTGCTGGAGAAGAGGCTAAGTGTGCCCACTATAAAAAGTACTGGAGAAGAAGCTGAGTGTGCCCCCCACTATTACTGATGGAGAAGGGAATGAGTCTGTCCCCCACTATTAATGCTGGAGAAGGGGATGAGTGTGAGTGTGCCCCCACTATTACTGCTGGAGAAGGGGATGAATGTGCCCCCACTATTACTGCTAGAGAAGGGAAACAGTGTGCCCCCCAGTATTACTGCTGGAGAAGGGGATTATTGTGCCCCCCACTATTAGTGCTGGAGAAGGGGATGAGTGTGAGTATGCCCCCCATTATTACTGTTGGAGAAGGGGATAAATGTGCCCCCCCCCACTATTACTGCTGGAGAAGGGGATGAGTGTGCCCCCCACTTTTTACTGCTGGAGAAGAGGATGAGTGTGTGTGCCCCCCACTATTAGTGCTGGAGAAGGTGATGAGTGTGCCCCCCACTATAAGTGCTGAAGAAGAGGATGAGTGTGCCCTCCCACTATTACTGCTGGAGAAGGGGATGAGTGTGAGCGTGCCCCCACTATTACTGCTGGAGAAGGGGCTGAGTGTGCCCGCACTATTACTGCTGGAGAAGGGTCTGAGTGTGCCCCCCACTATTACTGCTAGAGAAGGGGATGAGTGTGAGTGTGCCCCCCATTTTTACTGCTGGAGAAGGTAATGATTGTGCCCCCAACTATTACTGCAGGAGAAGGGGATGAGTGTGAGTATGCCCCACTATTACTACTGGAGAAGGGGATGAGTGTGCACCCAACTATTACTGCAGGGGAAGGGCATGAGTGTGAGTGTGCCCCACATTATTACTGCTGGAGAAGGGGATGAGTGTGCCCCCCACTATTAATGCTGGAAAAGGGGATGAATGTGCCCCCCACTATTACTGCTGGAAAAGGGGCTGAGTGTGCCCCCCACTATAAGTGCTGGAGAAGGAGATGAGTGTCCCCCCACTATTAGTGCTGGAGAAGGGAATGGATGTGCCTCACCACTATTAGTGCTGGAGAAGAGGCTAAGTGTGCCCCCCATTTATAGTACTGGAGAAGAAGCTGAGTGTGCCCCCCACTATTACTGCTGGAGAAGGGGATGAGTGTGCCCCCACTATTACTGCTGGAGAAGGGGATGAGTGTGAGTCTGCCCCCTACTATTAGTGCTGGAGAAAGGGATGATTGCGCCCCCCACTATTATTGCTTGAGAGTGAGCTTAGTGTGAGTCTGCCCGCCACTATTGGTGCTTGAGAATGGGATTAGTGTGAGTGTGTCCGCCACTATTACTGCTAGAGAAGGGGATGAGTGTGAGTGTGCCCCCCTTTTTTACTGCTGGAGAAGGTGATGATTGTGCCCCCAACTATTACTGCAGGAGAAGGGGATGAGTGTGAGTATGCTCCACTATTACTACTGGAGAAGGGGATGAATGTGCCCCCAACTATTACTGCAGGAGAAGGGCATGAGTGTCAGTGTGCCCCCCACTATTACTGCTGGAGAAGGGATGAGTGTTCCTCCCACTGTTACTGATGGAGAAGGGGATGAGTGTGCCCCCCACTATTACTGCTAGAGATGGATATGAGTGTAAGTGTGCCCCCCATTATTACTGCTGGAGAAGGGTCTGAGTGTGCCCCCACTATTACTGCTGGAGAAGTGGATGAATGTGCCCCCACTATTAGTGCTGGAGTAGGGGATTTGTGCCCCCCAATATTACTGCTGAAGAAGGGGATGAATGTTCCCCTTACTATTAGTGCTGGAGAAGGGACTAAGTGTGCCCCCTATTAAAAGTACTGGAGAAGAAGCTGAGTGTGCCCCCCACTATTGCTGATGGAGAAGGGAATGAGTCTGTCCCCCACTATTAATGCTGGAGAAGAGGATGAGTGTGAGTGTGCCCTCACTATTACTGCTGGATAAGGGGATGAGTGTGCCCCCACTATTACTGCTGGAGAAGGGGATGAGTGTGAGTATGCCCCCCACTATTACAGCTGGAGAAGGGGCTGAGTGTGCCCCCCACTATAAGTGCTGAAGAAGGGGATGAGTGTGCCCCCCCACTATTACTGCTGGAAAAGGGTCTGAGTGTGCCCCCACTATTACTGCTGGAGAAGGGTCTGAGTGTGCCCCCCACTATTACAGGTGGAGAAGGGGAGATGAGTTTGTGTTCCCCCCTATTACTGCTGGAGAAGGGGATGAGTGTGCCCCCCACTATTACTGCTGGAGAAGAGGATGAGTGTGTGTCTCCCCTCCCCCCTTATTACTGCTGGAGAAGAGGATGAGTGTGCCCCCCCACTATTACTGCTGGAGAAGGGGATGAGTGTGCCCCCCTTATTACTGCTGGAGAAGAGGATGAGTGTGCCCCCCACTATTACTGCTGGAGAAGAGGATGAGTGTGTGTGTCCCCTCCCCCCTTATTACTGCTGGAGAAGAGGATGAGTGTGCCCCCCACTATTAGTGCTGAAGAAGGGGATTAGTGTGTCCCCCACTATTAGTGCTGAAGAAGGGAATGAGTGTGCCCCCCACTATTAGTGCTGAAGAAGGGGATTAGTGTGCCCCCACTATTAGTGCTGAAGAAGGGAATGAGTGTGCCCCCACTATTAGTGCTGAAGAAGGGGATACATGTGCCCCCACAATTACTGCTGGAGAAGGGGATGAGTGTGAGTATGCCCCCCACTATTACTGCTGGAGAAGGGGATGAGTGTGCCCCCCCCCACTATTACTGCTGGAGAAGGGGATGAGTGTACCCCCCACTATTACTGCTGGAGAAGGGGATGAGTGTGCCCCCCACTATTACTGCTTGAGAAGTGCCTGAGTGTGCCCCCCACTATTACTGCTGGAGAAGGGGATAAGTGTGCCCCCCAGTATTACTGCTGGAGAAGGGGATTATTGTGCCCCCCACTATTAGTGCTGGAGAAGGGGATGAGTGTGCCCCCCACTATTACTGCTGGAGAAGGGGATGAGTGTGCCCCCCACTATTACTGCTGGAGAAGGGGATGAGTGTGCCCCCCACTATTAGTGCTGCAGAAGGGGATGAGTGTGCCCCCCACTATTACTGCTGGAGAGGGGGATTATTGTGCCCCCCAATATTAGTGCTGGAGAAGGGGATGAGTGTGCCCCCCACTATTACTGCTGGAGAAGGGGATGAGTGTGCCCCCCACTATTACTGCTTGAGAAGGGGATGAGTGTGCCTTCCACTATTACTGCTGGAAAAAGGGGATGGGTGTGAGTATGCCCCCCACTATTAGTGCTGGAGAAGGGGATAAGTGTGCCCCCCAGTATTACTGCTGGAGAAGGGGATTATTGTGCCCCCCACTATTAGTGCTGGAGAAGGGGATGAGTGTGCCCCCCACTATTACTGCTGGAGAAGGGGATGAGTGTGAGTATGCCCCCCATTATTAATGTTGGAGAAGGGGATGAATGTGCCCCCCACTATTACTGCTGGAGAAGGGGCTGAGTATGCCCCCCACTATTACAGCTGGAGAAGGGGCTGAGTGTGCCCCCCACTATAAGTGCTGAAGAAGGGGATGAGTGTGCCCCCCCCACTATTACTGCTGGAGAAGGGGCTGAGTGTGCCCCCACTATTACTGCTGGAGAAGGGTCTGAGTGTGCCCCCCAATATTACTGCTGGAGAAGGGGATGAGTGTGCCCCCCCACACTATTACTGCTGGGGAAGGGGATGAGTGTGAGTGTGCCCCCCAATATTACTGCAAGAGAAAGGGATGATTGTGAGTATGCCCCCCACTATTAGTGCTAGAGAAGGGGATAAGTGTGATCCCTATTATTACTGCTGAAGAAGGGGATGAGTGTGAGTATGCCCCCCACTATTACTGCTGGAGAAGGGGATGAGTGTGAGTATGCCCCCCACTATTACTGCTGGAGAAGGGGATGAGTGTGCCCCCCACTATTACTGCTGGAGAAGGGGATGAGTGTGCCCCCCACTATTACTGCTTGAGAAGGGGATGAGTGTGCCTTCCACTATTACTGCTGGAAAAAGGGAATGGGTGTGAGTATGCCCCCCACTATTAGTGCTGGAGAAGGGGATAAGTGTGCCCCCCAGTATTACTGCTGGAGAAGGGGATTATTATGCCCCCCACTATTAGTGCTGTAGAAGGGGATGAGTGTGCCCCCACTATTACTGCTGGAGAAGGGGATGAGTGTGAGTATGCCCCCCATTATTACTGTTGGAGAAGGGGATGAATGTGCCCCCCACTATTACTGCTGGAGAAGGGGATGAGTATGCCCCCCACTATTACAGCTGGAGAAGGGGCTGAGTGTGCCCCCCACTATAAGTGCTGAAGAAGGGGATGAGTGTGCCCCCCCCCACTATTACTGCTGGAGAAGGGGTTGAGTGTGCCCCCACTATTACTGCTGGAGAAGGGTCTGAGTGTGCCCCCCACTATTACAGGTGGAGAAGGGGAGATGAGTTTGTGTTCCCCCCCTATTACTGCTGGAGAAGGGGATGAGTGTGCCCCCCACTATTACTGCTGGAGAAGAGGATGAGTGTGTGTGTCCCCTCCCCCCTTATTACTGCTGGAGAAGAGGATGAGTGTGCCCCCACTATTAGTGCTGAAGAAGGGGATTAATGTGCCCCCCACTATTAGTGCTGGAGAAGGGGATGAGTGTGCCCCCCACTATTAGTGCTGAAGAAGGGAATGAGTGTGCCCCCCACTATTAGTTCTGAAGAAGGGGATTAGTGTGCCCCCCACTATTAGTGCTGAAGAAGGGAATGAGTGTGCCCCCCACTATTAGTGCTGAAGAAGGGGATGAGTTTGCCCCCAACTATTAGTGCTGAAGAAGGGGATGAGTGTGAGTATGCCCCCCACTATTACTGCTGGAGAAGAGGATTAGTGTGCCCCCCACTATTACTGCTGGAGAAGGGGATGGATGTGCCTCTCCAATATTAGTGCTGGAGAAGGGGCTAATTGTGCCCCCATTAATAGTACTGGAGAAGAAACTGAGTGTGCCCCCTAATATTACTGCTGGGGAAGGGGATGAGTGTGAGTGTGCCCCCCAATATTACTGCAAGAGAAAGGGATGAGTGTGAGTATGCCCCCCACTATTAGTGCTAGAGAAGGGGATTAGTGTGATCCCCATTATTACTGCTGAAGAAGGGGATAAATGTGCCCCCACAATTACTGCTGGAGAAGGGGATGAGTGTGAGTATGCCCCCCACTATTACTGCTGGAGAAGGGGATGAGTGTGCCCCCCACAATTACTGCTGGAGAAGGGGATGAGTGTGAGTATGCCCCCCACTATTACTGCTGGAGAAGGTGATGAGTGGGCCCCCCACTTTTACTGCTGGAGAAGGGGATGAGTGTGCCCCCCACTATTACTGCTGGAGAAGGGGATGAGTGTGCCCCCCACTATTACTGCTTGAGAAGGGGATGAGTGTGCCCCCCACTATTACTGCTGGAGAAGGGGATGAGTGTGCCCCCCACTATTACTGCTGGAGAAGGGGATGAGTGTGCCCCCCACTATTACTGCTGGAGAAGGGGATGAGTGTGAGTATGCCCCCCACTATTACTGCTTGAGAAGGGGATGAGTGTGCCCCCCACTATTACTGCTTGAGAAGGGGATGAGTGTGCCTTCCACTATTACTGCTGGAAAAAGGGGATGAGTGTGAGTATGCCCCCCACTATTAGTGCTGGAGAAGGGGATAAGTGTGCCCCCCAGTATAAGTGCTGGAGAAGGGGATGAGTGTGCCCCCTACTATTACTGCTGGAGAAGGGGATGAGTGTGCCCCCCACTATTACTGCTTGAGAAGGGGATGAGTGTGCCTTCCACTATTACTGCTGGAAAAAGGGGATGAGTGTGAGTATGCCCCCCACTATTAGTGCTGGAGAAGTGGCTGAGTGTGCTCCCAGTATAAGTGCTGGAGAAGGGTCTGAGTGTGCCCCCCGTTAATAGTGCTGGAGAAGGGGATGAGTGTGCCCCCCATTAATAGTGCTGGAGAAGGGGATGAGTGTGCCCCCGACTATTACTGCTGGAGAAGGGAATGGCTGTGCTCCCCCACACCACCACTATTAGTGCTAGGAAAGAGCTAAGTGTGCCCCCTATTAAAAGTACTGGAGAAGAAGCTGAGTGTGCCCCCCACTATTACTGATGGAGAAGGGAATGAGTGTGTCCCTTCACTGTTAATTCTGGAGAAGGGGATGAGTGTGAGTATGCCCCCACTATTACTGCTGGAGAAGGGGATGAGTGTGAATTTGCCCCCCACTATTAGTGCTGGAAAGGGTCTGAGTGTGCCCCCCACTATTAGTGCTGGAGAAGAGTCTGAGTGTGCCCCCTTCTATTAGTACTAGAGAGGGGAATGGATGTGCCTCCCCAATATTAGTTCTGGAGAAGGGGCTAATTGTGCCCCCATTAATAGTAGTGGAGAAGAAGCTGAGTGTGCCCCCCAATATTACTGCTGGAGAAGGGGATTAGTGTGCCCTCCCCCCCACTATTACTGCTGGGGAAGGGGATGAGTGTGAGTGTGCCCCCCACTATTACTGCTGGAGAAGGGGATGAGTGTTAGTATGCCCCCCCACTATTAGTACTAGAGAAGGGGATAAGTGTGATCCCCATTATTACTGCTGAAGAAGGGGCTAAATGTGCCCCCACAATTACTGCTGGAGAAGGGGATGAGTGTTCCCCCCACTATTACTGCTGGAGAAGGGGATGAGTGGGCCCCCCACTATTACTGCTGGAGAAGGGGATGAGTGTTCCCCCCACTATTACTGCTGGAGAAGGGGATGAGTGGGCCCCCCACTATTACTGCTGGAGAAGGGGATGAGTGTGCCCCCACAATTACTGCTGGAGAAGGGGATGAGTGTTCCCCCCACTATTACTGCTGAAGAAGGGGCTAAATGTGCCCCCACAATTACTGCTGGAGAAGGGGATGAGTGTTCCCCCCACTATTACTGCTGGAGAAGGGGATGAGTGGGCCCCCCACAATTACTGCTGGAGAAGGGGATGAGTGGGCCCCCCACTATTACTGCTGGAGAAGGGGATGAGTGGGCCCCTCACTATTACTGCTGGAGAAGGGGATGAGTGGGCCCCTCACTATTACTGCTGGAGAAGGGGATGAGTGTTCCCCCCACTATTACTGCTGGAGAAGGGGATGAGTGGGCCCCCCACAATTACTGCTGGAGAAGGGGATGAGTGGGCCCCCCACTATTACTGCTGGAGAAGGGGATGAGTGGGCCCCTCACTATTACTGCTGGAGAAGGGGATGAGTGGGCCCCCCACTATTACTGCTGGAGAAGGGGATGAGTGTGAGTATGCCATATGCCATGTGCGCTATAAATATAGTGGCGATATTGTCTGTGTAAATTTTTGTGCTAGCTTCACGCGGGAGATAATAAGAGCAGGTAGCAGCAGTTTTGTGTCGGGTGAGAAGAGAGCGGATTCTGGAAATGTTTTTGAGGTGAAGGTGGCAGTAAGTGGTCATGGAGGTATCAGGAGTAGGCTTGATCGAACATCTGAAAAAGCTACGTTTGATTGAACTCGAACCTAGCCCGACCTTCCATATTTGATTGCTGATGTCTTCACGGTCCGTGTGGAAGGAGGATACATCCCTGAATATGTGGTTTAAAGGACAGGGCAGAATCAAAGGTGACCCTGAGGCAGCGGACTTGGGGGACAGGGGACAGAGTGCAGCCATTGATAGTGATTGACAGATTATACGGCAGGGTGGAGCGAGATGGGGGAAAGGTAATTAGTTCTGTTTTGTCCATTTTGAGCTTTAGAAAGCGTGAGGAGAAGAAGGAAGATATGGCCGATAGACACTCTGGAATCCTGGATAGCAAAGAGTTTGACATCGGGACCAGAGAGATAGATCTGAGTGTCATCGACGTAGAGGTGGTACCTGAAGCCATGGGACTCTATGATATGTCCCAGGCCAGAAGTATAGATGGAGAAGGGAAGAGGCCGAGTACAGAGCCTTGAGGAATACCAACTGTGAGGGGACGAGGAGAGGAGGTGGTGTGGGAGCAAGGAGAGGAGGTGGTGTGGGAGGGGTAAGGATGGTTGTGTTAGGACAGCTGTGATGGATGGGTAAGGACGGGGGTGATGGCTGGGTAAGGATGGTTGTGTAAGGACGAGGTTGATGGCTGTGATGGCTGGGTAAGGATGGCTGTGATGGCTGGGTAAGGACGGCTGTGATGGCTGGGTAAGGACGGCTGTGATGGCTGGGTAAGGACGGCTGTGATGGCTTGGTAGGGACGGGGGTAATGGCTTGATAAGGACAGCTGTGATGGCTGGGTATGGACGGGGGTGATGGCTGGGTAGAGATGGCTGTGATGGCTGGGTAAGGACGGCTGTGATGGTTGGATAAGGACAGCTGTGATGGTTGGGAAAGGACGGCTGTGATGGTTGGGTAAGGACGGCTGTGATGGTTGGGTAAGGACGGCTGTGATGGTTGGGTAAGGACGGGGGTGATGGCTGGGTAAGGACGGGGGTGATGGCTGGGTAAGGACGGGGGTGATGGCTGGGTGAGGACGGGGTGATGGCTGGGTAAGGACGGGGGTGTAAGGACTGGGGTGATGGCCAGGTAAGGACTGGGGTGATGGCGGGGTAAGGACGGGGGTGATGGCGGGGTAAGGACGGGGGTGATGGCGGGGTAAGGACGGGGGTGATGGCGGGGTAAGGACGGGGGTGATGGCGGGGTAAGGACGGGGGTGATGGCGGGGTAAGGACGGGGGTGATGGCTGAGTAAGGAAGGGGGTGATGGCTGGGTAAAGACGGGGTGATGTGTGATGTGTGTGTGTGTGTAAGGACGGGGGTGATGTGTGTGTGTGTGTGTAAGGACGGGGGTGATGTGTGTGTGTGTAAGGACGGGGGTGATGTGTGTGTGTGTGTGTAAGGACGGGGGTGATGTGTGTGTGTGTGTGTGTAAGGACGGGGTGATGTGTGTGTGTGTGTGTGTGTGTGTAAGGACGGGGTGATGTGTGTGTGTGTGTGTGTGTGTAAGGACGGGGGTGATGTGTGTGTGTGTGTGTAAGGACGGGGGTGATGTGTGTGTGTGTAAGGACGGGGGTGATGTGTGTGTGTGTAAGGACGGGGGTGATGTGTGTGTGTGTGTGTGTGTAAGGACGGGGTGATGTGTGTGTGTGTGTGTGTAAGGACGGGGGTGATGTGTGTGTGTGTGTGTGTGTAAGGACGGGGGTGATGTGTGTGTGTGTAAGGATGGGGGTGATGTGTGTGCGTGTGTAAGGATGGGGGTGATGTGTGTGCGTGTGTAAGGATGGGGGTGATGTGTGTGTAAGGACGGGGGTGATGTGTGTGTAAGGACGGGGGTGATGTGTGTGTAAGGATGGGGGTGATGGCCGGGTAAGGACGGGAGTGATGGCTATGTAAGAACAAGGGTGATGGGTGTGTAAGGACAGGGGTGATGTGTGTGTAAGGATGGGGGTGATGTGTGTGTAAGGATGGGGGTGATGTGTGTGTAAGGACGGGGGTGATGGCCGGGTAAGGACGGGAGTCATGGCTATGCAAGAACGAGGGTGATGGGTGTGTAAGGACGGGGGTGATGGGTGTGTAAGGACGGGGGTGATGGGTGTGTAAGAAGGGGGGTGATGGCCGGGTAAGGACGGGGGTGATGGCCGGGTAAGGACGGGGGTGATGGCCGGGTAAGGACGGGGGTGATGGCCGGGTAAGCAGGGCCGTATTTACCACTAGGCACCCGTGGTCCGGTGCCTAGGGCAGCACCTTGCAGGGGGGCTGCACCAGGGAGCAGGGGGACAGAAAAAAAATAATTTTTTTGTTTTTATTTTTTTAGTTTCCCTCCTCCCGTTCAGACTTGCCAGTAAATCTGGTGTCTTTTCCAGGGGGTTGGGGGGTATGGTGGTATTGGTCAGGTCTGGTATCGCCAATAGGTGCGTGAAGATGGGGCGTCTTCAGGTTTAGTGCCTAGGGCAGCAGCAACTGTTAATACAGCCCTGCGGGTAAGGACGGGGGTGATGGCCGGGTAAGGACGGGTGTGATGGCCGGGTAAGGACGGGTGTGATGGCCGGGTAAGGACGGGTGTGATGGACGGGTGTGATGGCCGGGTAAGGACGAGTGTGATGGTTGCGTGTTTGTATGGAGATGGGAAGACGCCAGTAGTTGGTGATAGATTGCAGAGATGGGTTAGTGCTGGGACAAGTCCTGAGGAGAGGTTGGGGATAAGGTGGGATGGGATTGGGTCAGGTGCGCAGGTGGTGAGATGTGATGTGGAGAGTAGTTTGGAGAGATGGTCTTCAGTGATGGTGGAGAGGTGAGTTAGTGGGGAGGAGCACTGGATGGGCATGAGGGGGGGGGGGGGGCTGAGGGGACGTTAAGGTGAAGCTTACCCTGATGTCATTGATTCTCAGTTTGAAGAATGTGTCCTCAGCCGAGCAGTGGAGGACGGAGGTGAAGGTGTTACACAGTGGCCTAGGGTGACAGAGAAGATATGAGGGAAGTGAAGTCTTCCTGTTTAGCGGAGGTGAGGGCAGACATTATAGGGAACCAGTCACCACATTAGGCTCTCCCAGTATGGCTGCACACACTTGGCAGCCGGCTCTCCAGTGATGTCGGGAGGTCTGGGCTCCATTAGCAGTAAAATGCATTTTAATACCGCACACGAGGCAGAAGGAGAGGCGGGAACTAGTCATCTGGGCTGTGACTAGTCATAGCTCTCTGTCCTGTCAGTGCGCTCTGCGGGGTGATTGACAGGCAAGTAGGCCAGTTAGCGGCCACTAATCACCCCGCAGAGCACACTGACTAGTCACAGCCCAGATGACTAGCTCCCGACTCTCCCCGCCTTGCACATGGGATTAACATAAAGCCCGCGGAGCTAGATCACCTGACGCCACTGGAGAGCCGGCTGCCAGGTACGTGCAGCCGTTCCGGGAGCCCAATCAGCAGAAATGTGGTGATTGGGTCCCTTTAAGAAGCCTGTATGTCTGGAAGTCTTCCTCGAAGTGAGATTTCTTCCAGCGCCGCTCAGCAGCCCTGGACACTCGCCTTAGTTGTCTGTTAAGGTCAGGGTGCCAGGGCTAATGTTGGGTTAGGTCTGGGTGCCGGGGCTGATGTTTGGTTGGGTCGGGGTGCCAGGGCTGATGTTTGGTTAGGTCTGGGTGTCAGGGCTGATGTTTGGTTAGGTTGGGGTGTCAGGGCTGATGTTTGGTTAGGTCAGGGTGCGAGGGCTGATGTTTGGTTAGGTCTGGGTGTCAGGGCTGATGTTTGGTTAGGTTGGGGTGTCAGGGCTGATGTTTGGTTAGGTCAGGGTGCGAGGGCTGATGTTTGGTTAGGTTGGGGTGACAGGGCTGATGTTTGGTAGGGGTGCCAGGCCTGATGTTTGGTTAGGTCAGGGTGCGAGGGCTGATGTTTGGTTAGGTCTGGGTGTCAGGGCTGATGTTTGGTTAGGTTGGGGTGTCAGGGCTGATGTTTGGTTAGGTCAGGGTGCGAGGGCTGATGTTTGGTTAGGTTGGGGTGACAGGGCTGATGTTTGGTCGGGGTGCCAGGCCTGATGTTTGGTTTGGTCGGGGTGCCAGGGCTGATGTTGGGTTAGGACGGGGTGACAGGGCTGATGTTTGGTTAGGTCTGGGTGCCAGGGCTGATGTTTGGTTAGGTCTGGGTGCCAGAGCTGATGTTTGGTTGGGTCTGGGTGCCAGGGCTGATGTTTGGTTGGGTCGGGGTGCCAGGGCTGATGAATGGTTAGGTTGGGGTGCCAGGGGTGATGTTAGGTCGGTGTGCCGGGGCTGATGTTTGGTTAGGTTGTTGTGCCAGGGCTAATGTTTGGTTAGGTCGGGGTGTCAGGGCTGATGTTTGGTTAGGTTGTTGTGCCAGGGCTAATGTTTGGTTAGGCCGGGGTGTCAGGGCTGATGTTTGGTTAGGTTGGGGTGCCAGGGCTAATGTTTGGTTAGGCCGGGGTGTCAGGGCTGATGTTTGGTTAGGTTGGGGTGCCAGGGCTGATGTTTGGTTAGATTGAGGTGCCAAGGCTAATGTTTGGTTAGGTCTGGGTGCCAGAGCTGATGTTTGGTTGGGTCTGGGTGCCAGGGCTGATGTTTGGTTGGGTTGTTGTGCCAGGGCTAATGTTTGGTTAGGTCGGGGTGTCAGGGCTGATGTTTGGTTAGGTTGGGGTGCCAGGGCTGATGTTTGGTTAGATTGAGGTGCCAAGGCTAATGTTTGGTTAGGTTGGGGTGCCAGGGCTGATGTTAGGTAGGGGTTGTCGGTGCTGATGTTTGGTTAGGTTGGGGTGCCAGGGCTGATGTTTGGTTAGTTCGGGAGGTTTGTTTAGGTCGGGGGTGTCAGGGCTGATGTTTGGTTAGGTCGGGGTTTCAGGGCTGATGTTTGGTTAGGTTGGGGTGCCAGGGCTGATGTTTGGTTAGGTCTGGGTGCCAGGGCTGATGTTTGGTTAGGTTGGGCTTTCAGGGCTGATGAATGGTTAGGTTGGGGTGCCAGGGCTGATGTTTGGTTAGGTTGTTGTGCCAGGGCTAATGTTTGGTTAGGTCGGGGTGTCAGGGCTGATGTTTGGTTAGGTCGGGGTGTCAGGGCTGATGTTTGGTTAGGTTGGGGTGCCAGGGCTGATGTTTGGTTAGGTTGTTGTGCCAGGGCTGATGTTTGGTTAGGTCGGGGTGTCAGGGTTGATGTTTGGTTAGGTTGGGGTGTCAGGGCTGATGTTTGGTTAGGTTGGGGTGCCAGGGCTGATGTTTGGTTAGTTCGGGAGGTTTGGTTAGGTCGGGGGTGTCAGGGCTGATGTTTGGTTAGGTCGGGGTGTCAGGGCTGATGTTTGGTTAGGTTGGGGTGCCAGGGCTGATGTTAGGTTAGGTTTGGGTGCTGGGGCTGATGTTTGGTCAGGTAGGGGGTGCCAGGGCTGTTTGTTGATGCGTAAGGTGGTGAGTCAAGAGCTGAGGTAATTGTGGAGTTGTTGAAGGTTGCGGCTGCATCAGTGTTATTGAGAGAAGATATGGTGGAAGGAGGGAGTCAGTGTTTGAATGTTAGGGTGTCGAAGATTCCTGCGAGGGTGGGCGATTACCACAACATAATGGCAGGGGTTAGGTTGGGGTGTCAGGGCTGATGTTTGGTTAGGTTGGGGTGTCAGGTCTGATGTTTGGTTAGGTTGGGGTGCCAGGGCTGATGTTTGGTTCGGTTGGGGTGCCAGGGCTGATGTTTGGTAAGGTTGGGGTGCCAGGGCTGATGATAAGCTGGGGTGTCAGGGCTAAGGTTTGGTTAGGTTGGGGTGCCAGGGCTGATGTTAGGTCGGTGTGCTGGGGCTGATGTTTGGGTAGGTTGGTGTGCCAGGGCAGATGTTCAGTTAGGTTGGGGTGCCAGGGCTGATGTTTGGTTAGATTGGGGTGCCAGGGCTAATGTTTGGTTAGGTTGGGGTGCCAGGGCTGATGTAAGGTTGGGGTGCCGGGGCGGATGTTATGTTGGGGTGCCGGGCTGATGTTTGGTTAGATTGGGGTGCCAGGGCTAATGTTTGGTTAGGTTGGGGTGCCAGGGCTAATGTTTGGTTAGGTTAGGGTGCCAGGGCTAATGTTTGGTTAGGTTGGGGTGCCAGGGCGGATGTTATGTCGAGGTTCCAGGGCTGATGTTTGGTTAGGTCGGTGTGTCGGGGCTGATGTTCAGTTAGGTTGGGGTGCCAGGGCTGATGTTAGGTAGGGGTGCCAGGGCTGATGTTTGGTTAGGTCTGGGTGCCGGGGCTGATGTTTGGTTAGGTTGGGGTGCCGGGGCTGATGTTTGGTTAGGTCTGGGTGCCGGGGCTGATGTTTGGTTAGGTCTGGGTGCCGGGGCTGATGTTTGGTTAGGTTGGGGTGCCAGGGCTGATGTTTGGTTAGGTTGGGGGGGTGTAAGGGCTGATGTTTGGTTAGGTTGGGGTGCCAGAGCTGATGATTGGTTAGGTCGGGGTGTCAGGGTTGATGTTTGGTTAGGTTGGGGTGTCAGGGCTGATGTTGGGTTAGGTTGCGGTGCCAGGGCTGATGTTGGGTTAGGTTGGGGTGCCAGGGCTGATGTTTGGTTGGGTCTGGGTGCCAAGGCTGATGTTTGGTTAGGTCAGGGTGCCAGGGCTGATGTTTGGTTAGGTCTGGGTGCCAGGGCTCATGTTTGGTTAGGTCTGGGTGCCAGGGCTCATGTTTAGTTAGGTTGGGGTGCCAGGGCTGATGTTTGGTTAGGTTGGGGTGCCAGGGCTGATGTTTGGTTAGGTTGGGGTGCCAGGGCTGATGTTGGGTTAGGTTGGGGTGCCAGGGCTAATGTTTGGTTGGGTCGGGGTGCCAGGGCTGATGTTTGGTTAGGTTGGGGTGCCAGGGCTGATGTTGGGTTAGGTCGGGGTGTCAGGGCTGATGTTGGGTTAGGTTGGGGTGCCAGGGCTGATGTTTGGCTAGGTTGGGATGCCAGGGCTGATGTTTGGTTAGGTCGGGGTGCCAGGGCTGATGTTGGGTTAGGTCGGGGTGCCAGGGCTGATGTTGGGTTAGGTTGGGATGCCAGGGCTGATGTTGGGTTAGGTCGGGGTGTCAGGGCTGATGTTTGGTTAGGTTGGGATGCCAGGGCTGATGTTTGGTTAGGTTGGGATGCCAGGGCTGATGTTTGGTTAGGTCAAGGTGTCAGGGCTGATGTTTGGTTAGATTCTGATGCCAGGGCTGATGTTGGGTTAGGTTGGGGTGCCAGGGCTGATGTTTGGTTAGGTTGGGATGCCAGGGCTGATGTTTGGTTAGGTTGGGATGCCAGGGCTGATGTTGGGTTAGGTCGTGGTGCCAGGGCTGATGTTAGGTTAGGTTGGGGTGCTGGGGCTGATATTTGGTCAGGTAGGGGGTGCCAGGGCTGTTTGTTGATGCGTAAGGTGGTGAGTCAAGAGCTGAGGTAATTGTGGAGTTGTTGAAGGTTGCGGCTGCATCAGTGTTATTGAGAGAAGATATGGTGGAAGGAGGGAGTCAGTGTTTGAATGGTAGGGTGTCGAAGATTCCTGCGAGGGTGGGCGATTACCACAACATAATGGCTGGGGTTAGGTTGGGGTGTCAGGGCTGATGTTTGGTTAGGTTGGGGTGTCAGGTCTGATGTTTGGTTAGGTTGGGGTGCCAGGGCTGATGTTTGGTTCGGTTGGGGTGCCAGGGCTGATGTTTGGTAAGGTTGGGGTGCCAGGGCTGATGATAAGCTGGGGTGTCAGGGCTAAGGTTTGGTTAGGTTGGGGTGCCAGGGCTGATGTTAGGTCGGTGTGCTGGGGCTGATGTTTGGGTAGGTTGGTGTGCCAGGGCAGATGTTCAGTTAGGTTGGGGTGCCAGGGCTGATGTTTGGTTAGATTGGGGTGCCAGGGCTAATGTTTGGTTAGGTTGGGGTGCCAGGGCTGATGTAAGGTTGGGGTGCCGGGGCGGATGTTATGTTGGGGTGCCGGGGCTGATGTTTGGTTAGATTGGGGTGCCAGGGCTAATGTTTGGTTAGGTTGGGGTGCCAGGGCTAATGTTTGGTTAGGTTAGGGTGCCAGGGCTAATGTTTGGTTAGGTTGGGGTGCCAGGGCGGATGTTATGTCGAGGTTCCAGGGCTGATGTTTGGTTAGGTCGGTGTGTCGGGGCTGATGTTCAGTTAGGTTGGGGTGCCAGGGCTGATGTTAGGTAGGGGTGCCGGGGCTGATGTTTGGTTAGGTCTGGGTGCCGGGGCTGATGTTTGGTTAGGTCTGGGTGCCGGGGCTGATGTTTGGTTAGGTCTGGGTGCCGGGGCTGATGTTTGGTTAGGTCTGGGTGCCGGGGCTGATGTTTGGTTAGGTTGGGGTGCCAGGGCTGATGTTTGGTTAGGTCGGGGGGGTGTAAGGGCTGATGTTTGGTTAGGTTGGGGTGCCAGAGCTGATGTTTGGTTAGGTTGGGGTGTCAGGGCTGATGTTGGGTTAGGTTGCGGTGCCAGGGCTGATGTTGGGTTAGGTTGGGGTGCCAGGGTTGATGTTTGGTTGGGTCTGGGTGCCAAGGCTGATGTTTGGTTAGGTCAGGGTGCCAGGGCTGATGTTTGGTTAGGTCTGGGTGCCAGGGCTCATGTTTGGTTAGGTCTGGGTGCCAGGGCTCATGTTTAGTTAGGTTGGGGTGCCAGGGCTGATGTTTGGTTAGGTTGGGGTGCCAGGGCTGATGTTTGGTTAGGTTGGGGTGCCAGGGCTGATGTTGGGTTAGGTTGGGGTGCCAGGGCTAATGTTTGGTTGGGTCGGGGTGCCAGGGCTGATGTTTGGTTAGGTTGGGATGCCAGGGCTGATGTTGGGTTAGGTCGGGGTGTCAGGGCTGATGTTTGGTTAGGTTGGGATGCCAGGGCTGATGTTTGGTTAGGTTGGGATGCCAGGGCTGATGTTTGGTTAGGTCAAGGTGTCAGGGCTGATGTTTGGTTAGATTCTGATGCCAGGGCTGATGTTGGGTTAGGTTGGGGTGCCAGGGCTGATGTTTGGCTAGGTTGGGATGCCAGGGCTGATGTTTGGTTAGGTTGGGATGCCAGGGCTGATGTTTGGTTAGGTCGGGGTGCCAGGGCTGATGTTGGGTTAGGTCGGGGTGCCAGGGCTGATGTTGGGTTAGGTTGGGATGCCAGGGCTGATGTTGGGTTAGGTCGGGGTGTCAGGGCTGATGTTTGGTTAGGTTGGGATGCCAGGGCTGATGTTTGGTTAGGTTGGGATGCCAGGGCTGATGTTTGGTTAGGTCAAGGTGTCAGGGCTGATGTTTGGTTAGATTCTGATGCCAGGGCTGATGTTGGGTTAGGTTGGGGTGCCAGGGCTGATGTTTGGTTAGGTTGGGATGCCAGGGCTGATGTTTGGTTAGGTTGGGATGCCAGGGCTGATGTTGGGTTAGGTCGGGGTGCCAGGGCTGATGTTGGGTTAGGTTGGGGTGCCAGGGCTGATGTTAGGTTAGGTTGGGGTGCTGGGGCTGATATTTGGTCAGGTAGGGGGTGCCAGGGCTGTTTGTTGATGCGTAAGGTGGTGAGTCAAGAGCTGAGGTAATTGTGGAGTTGTTGAAGGTTGCGGCTGCATCAGTGTTATTGAGAGAAGATATGGTGGAAGGAGGGAGTCAGTGTTTGAATGGTAGGGTGTCGAAGATTCCTGCGAGGGTGGGCGATTACCACAACATAATGGCTGTATAATACCACTATACTATTACCACCACATAATGGCTGTATAATACCACTATAGTATTACCACCACATAATGGCCGTATAATACCACTATACTATTACCACCACATAATGGCTGTATAATACCACTATTACCACCACATAATGGCCGTATAATACCACTATACTATTACCACCACATAATGGCTGTATAATACCACTATACTATTACCACCACATAATGACTGTATAATACCACTATTACCACCACAAAATGGCTGTATAATACCACTATACTATTACCACCACATAATGGCTGTATAATACCACTATACTATTACCACCACATAATGGCCGTATAATACCACTATACTATTACCACCACATAATGGCTGTATAATACCACTATACTATTACCACCACATAATGGCTGTATAATACCACTATACTATTACCACCACATAATGGCTGTATAATACCACTATATTACCACCACATAATGGCTGTATAATACCACTATACTATTACCACCACATAAAGGCTGTATAATACCACTATATTACCACCACATAATGGCTGTATAATACCAATATACTATTACCACCACATAATGGCTGTATAATACCACTATACTATTACCACCACATAATGGCTGTATATTACCACTATACTATTACCACCACATAATGACTGTATAATACCACTATTACCACCACATAATGGCTGTATAATACCACTATATTACCACCACATAATGGCTGTATATTACCACTATACTATTACCACCACATAATGACTGTATAATACCACTATTACCACCACATAATGGCTGTATAATACCACTATTACCACCACATAATGGCTGTATAATACCACTATACTATTACCACCACATAATGGCTGTATAATACCACTATACTATAACCACCACATAATGGCTGTATAATACCACTATTACCACCACATAATGGCTGTATATTACCACTATACTATTACCACCACATAATGGCTGTATAATACCACTATACTATTACCACCACATAATGGCTGTATAATACCACTATTACCACCACATAATGACTGTATATTACCACTATACTATTACCACCACATAATGGCTGTATAATACCACTATTACCACCACATAATGGCTGTATAATACCACTATACTATTACCACCACATAATGACTGTATAATACCACTATTACCACCACATAATGACTGTATAATACCACTATACTATTACCACCACATAATGGCTGTATAATACCACTATACTATTACCACCACATAATGGCTGTATAATACCACTATTACCACCACATAATGGCTGTATAATACCACTATACTATTACCACCACATAATGGCTGTATAATACCACTATACTATTACCACCACATAATGGCTGTATAATACCACTATACTATTACCACCACATAATGGCTGTATAATACCACTATTACCACCACATAATGGCTGTATAATACCACTATACTATTACCACCACATAATGGCTGTATAATACCACTATACTATTACCACCACATAATGGCTGTATATTACCACTATTACCACCACATAATGGCTGTATATACCACTATACTATTACCACCACATAATGGCTGTATAATACCACTATACTATTACCACCACATAATGGCTGTATAATACCACTATACTATTACCACCACATAATGGCTGTATAATACCACTATTACCACCACATAATGGCTGTATAATACCACTATACTATTACCACCACATAATGGCTGTATAATACCACTATACTATTACCACCACATAATGGCTGTATAATACCACTATTACCACCACATAATGGCTGTATATTACCACTATACTATTACCACCACATAATGGCTGTATAATACCACTATTACCACCACATAATGGCCGTATAATACCACTATACTATTACCACCACATAATGGCTGTATAATACCACTATACTATTACCACCACATAATGGCTGTATAATACCACTATTACCACCACATAATGGCTGTATAATACCACTATTACCACCACATAATGGCTGTATATTACCACTATTACCACCACATAATGGCTGTATAATACCAATATACTATTACCACCACATAATGGCTGTATAATACCGCTATACTATTACCACCACATAATGGCTGTATAATACCACTATACTATTACCACCACATAATGGCTGTATAATACCACTATACTATTACCACCACATAATGGCTGTATAATACCACTATTACCACCACATAATGGCTGTATAATACCACTATTACCACCACATAAAGGCTGTATAATACCACTATACTATTACCACCACATAATGGCTGTATAATACCACTATACTATTACCACCACATAATGGCTGTATAATACCACTATACTATTACCACCACATAATGGCTGTATATTACCACTATTACCACCACATAATGACTGTATAATACCACTATACTATTACCACCACATAATGGCTGTATATTACCACTATACTATTACCACCACATAATGGCTGTATAATACCACTATACTATTACCACCACATAATGGCTGTATAATACCACTATACTATTACCACCACATAATGGCTGTATAATACCACTATACTATTACCACCACATAATGACTGTATATTACCACTATACTATTACCACCACATAATGGCTGTATAATACCACTATACTATTACCACCACATAATGGCTGTATAATACCACTATTACCACCACATAATGGCTGTATAATACCACTATACTATTACCACCACATAATGGCTGTATAATACCACTATATTACCACCACATAATGGCCGTATAATACCACTATACTATTACCACCACATAATGGCCGTATAATACCACTATAGTATTACCACCACATAATGGCTGTATAATACCACTATACTATTACCACCACATAATGGCTGTATAATACCACTATTACCACCACATAATGGCTGTATAATACCAATATACTATTACCACCACATAATGGCTGTATGTTACCACTATTACCACCACATAATGGCTGTATAATACCACTATTACCACCACATAATGGCTGTATAATACCACTATTACCACCACATAATGGCTGTATAATACCACTATACTATTACCACCACATAATGGCTGTATAATACCACTATTACCACCACATAATGGCTGTATAATACCACTATACTATTACCACCACATAATGGCTGTATATTACCACTATACTATTACCACCACATAATGGCTGTATAATACCACTATTACCACCACATAATGGCTGTATAATACCACTATACTATTACCACCACATAATGGCTGTATAATACCACTATACTATTACCACCACATAATGACTGTATAATACCACTATACTATTACCACCACATAATGGCCGTATAATACCACTATACTATTACCACCACATAATGGCTGTATAATACCACTATTACCACCACATAATGGCTGTATAATACCACTATACTATTACCACCACATAATGGCTGTATAATACCACTATACTATTACCACCACATAATGGCTGTATAATACCACTATTACCACCACATAATGGCTGTATAATACCACTATACTATTACCACCACATAAAGGCTGTATAATACCACTATATTACCACCACATAATGGCTGTATAATACCAATATACTATTACCACCACATAATGGCTGTATAATACCACTATACTATTACCACCACATAATGGCTGTATAATACCACTATACTATTACCACCACATAATGGCTGTATATTACCACTATTACCACCACATAATGGCTGTATAATACCACTATACTATTACCACCACATAATGGCTGTATAATACCACTATTACCACCACATAATGGCTGTATAATACCACTATTACCACCACATAATGGCTGTATAATACCAATATACTATTACCACCACATAATGGCTGTATAATACCACTATACTATTACCACCATATAATGGCTGTATATTACCACTATACTATTACCACCACATAAAGACTGTATAATACCACTATACTATTACCACCACATAATGGCTGTATAATACCACTATACTATTACCACCACATAATGGCTGTATAATACCACTATACTATTACCACCACATAATGGCTGTATGTTACCACTATTACCACCACATAATGGCTGTATATTACCACTATACTATTACCACCACATAATGACTGTATATTACCACTATACTATTACCACCACATAATGGCTGTATAATACCACTATGCTATTACCACCACATAATGGCTGTATATTACCACTATACTATTACCACCACATAATGGCTGTATAATACCACTATACTATTACCACCACATAATGGCTTTATATTACCACTATACTATTACCACCACATAATGGCTGTATATTACCACTATACTATTACCACCACATAATGACTGTATAATACCACTATACTATTACCACCACATAATGGCTGTATAATACCACTATTACCACCACATAATGGCTGTATAATACCACTATACTATTACCACCACATAATGGCTGTATAATACCACTATACTATTACCACCACATAATGGCTGTATAATACCACTATACTATTACCACCACATAATGGCTGTATATTACCACTATACTATTACCACCATACTATTACCACCACATAATGGCTGTATAATACCACTATTACCACCACATAATGGCTGTATATTACCACTATACTATTACCACCACATAATGGCTGTATAATACCACTATGCTATTACCACCACATAATGGCTGTATAATACCACTATAGTATTACCACCACATAATGGCTGTATAATACCACTATACTATTACCACCACATAATGGCTGTATAATACCACTATACTATTACCACCACATAATGGCTGTATATTACCACTATACTATTACCACCACATAATGGCTGTATAATACCACTATACTATTACCACCACATAATGGCTGTATAATACCACTATACTATTACCACCACATAATGGCTGTATGTTACCACTATTACCACCACATAATGGCTGTATAATACCACTATACTATTACCACCACAAAATGGCTGTATATTACCACTATACTATTACCACCACATAATGACTGTATAATACCACTATACTATTACCACCACATAATGGCTTTATATTACCACTATTACCACCACATAATGGCTGTATAATACCACTATACTATTACCACCACATAATGGCTGTATAATACCGCTATACTATTACCACCACATAATGGCTGTATAATACCGCTATACTATTACCACCACATAATGGCTGTATAATACCACTATACTATTACCACCACATAATGGCTGTATGTTACCACTATTACCACCACATAATGGCTGTATAATACCACTATACTATTACCACCACATAATGGCTGTATATTACCACTATACTATTACCACCACATAATGACTGTATAATACCACTATACTATTACCACCACATAATGGCTTTATATTACCACTATACTATTACCACCACATAATGGCTGTATATTACCACTATTACCACCACATAATGGCTGTATAATACCACTATACTATTACCACCACATAATGGCTGTATAATACCGCTATACTATTACCACCACATAATGGCTGTATAATACCACTATACTATTACCACCACATAATGGCTGTATAATACCACTATACTATTACCACCACATAATGGCTGTATAATACCACTATACTATTACCACCACATAATGGCTGTATATTACCACTATTACCACCACATAATGGCTGTATAATACCACTATACTATTACCACCACATAATGGCTGTATAATACCACTATACTATTACCACCACATAATGGCTGTATAATACCACTATACTATTACCACCACATAATGGCTGTATAATACCACTATACTATTACCACCACATAATGGCTGTATAATACCACTATTACCACCACATAATGGCTGTATAATACCACTATACTATTACCACCACATAATGGCTGTATATTACCACTATACTATTACCACCACATAATGGCTGTATAATACCACTATACTATTACCACCACATAATGGCTGTATATTACCACTATACTATTACCACCACATAATGGCTGTATATTACCACTATTACCACCACATAATGGCTGTATAATACCACTATTACCACCACATAATGGCTGTATATTACCACTATACTATTACCACCACATAATGGCTGTATAATACCACTATGCTATTACCACCACATAATGGCTGTATAATACCACTATAGTATTACCACCACATAATGGCTGTATAATACCACTATACTATTACCACCACATAATGGCTGTATAATACCACTATACTATTACCACCACATAATGGCTGTATAATACCACTATACTATTACCACCACATAATGGCTGTATAATACCACTATACTATTACCACCACATAATGGCTGTATAATACCACTATAGTATTACCACCACATAATGGCTGTATAATACCACTATACTATTACCACCACATAATGGCTGTATAATACCACTATACTATTACCACCACATAATGGCTGTATGTTACCACTATTACCACCACATAATGGCTGTATAATACCACTATACTATTACCACCACATAATGGCTGTATATTACCACTATACTATTACCACCACATAATGACTGTATAATACCACTATACTATTACCACCACATAATGACTGTATAATACCACTATACTATTACCACCACATAATGGCTTTATATTACCACTATACTATTACCACCACATAATGGCTTTATATTACCACTATTACCACCACATAATGGCTGTATAATACCACTATACTATTACCACCACATAATGGCTGTATATTACCACTATTACCACCACATAATGGCTGTATATTACCACTATACTATTACCACCACATAATGGCTATATAATACCACTATACTATTACCACCACATAATGGCTGTATGTTACCACTATTACCACCACATAATGGCTGTATAATACCACTATACTATTACCACCACATAATGGCTGTATAATACCACTATACTATTACCACCACATAATGGCTGTATAATACCACTATATTACCACCACATAATGGCTGTATAATACCACTATACTATTACCACCACATAATGGCTGTATAATACCACTATTACCACCACATAATGGCCGTATAATACCACTATACTATTACCACCACATAATGGCTGTATATTACCACTATACTATTACCACCACATAATGGCTGTATAATACCACTATTACCACCACATAATGGCCGTATAATACCACTATACTATTACCACCACATAATGGCTGTATAATACCGCTATACTATTACCACCACATAATGGCTGTATAATACCACTATACTATTACCACCACATAATGGCTGTATAATACCACTATTACCACCACATAATGGCTGTATATTACCACTATACTATTACCACCACATAATGGCTGTATATTACCACTATACTATTACCACCACATAATGGCTGTATAATACCACTATACTATTACCACCACATAATGGCTGTATAATACCACTATACTATTACCACCACATAATGGCTGTATAATACCACTATACTATTACCACCACATAATGGCTGTATAATACCACTATACTATTACCACCACATAATGACTGTATAATACCACTATACTATTACCACCACATAATGGCCGTATAATACCACTATACTATTACCACCACATAATGGCTGTATAATACCACTATTACCACCACATAATGGCTGTATAATACCACTATAGTATTACCACCACATAATGGCTGTATAATACCACTATACTATTACCACCACATAATGGCTGTATAATACCACTATTACCACCACATAATGGCTGTATAATACCACTATACTATTACCACCACATAAAGGCTGTATAATACCACTATATTACCACCACATAATGGCTGTATAATACCAATATACTATTACCACCACATAATGGCTGTATATTACCACTATTACCACCACATAATGGCTGTATAATACCAATATACTATTACCACCACATAATGGCTGTATAATACCACTATACTATTACCACCATATAATGGCTGTATATTACCACTATACTATTACCACCACATAAAGACTGTATAATACCACTATACTATTACCACCACATAATGGCTGTACAATACCACTATATTATTACCACCACATAATGGCTGTATAATACCACTATTACCACCACATAATGGCTGTATATTACCACTATACTATTACCACCACATAATGACTGTATAATACCACTATACTATTACCACCACATAATGGCTTTATATTACCACTATACTATTACCACCACATAATGGCTGTATAATACCACTATACTATTACCACCACATAATGGCTGTATAATACCACTATACTATTACCACCACATAATGGCTGTATAATACCACTATACTATTACCACCACATAATGGCTGTATAATACCACTATACTATTACCACCACATAATGGCTGTATAATACCACTATACTATTACCACCACATAATGACTGTATAATACCACTATTACCACCACATAATGGCCGTATAATAGCACTATTACCACCACATAATGGCTGTATATTACCACTATTACCACCACATAATGGCTGTATATTACCACTATACTATTACCACCACATAATGGCTGTATATTACCACTATTACCACCACATAATGGCTGTATATTACCACTATACTATTACCACCACATAATGACTGTATAATACCACTATACTATTACCACCACATAATGGCTGTATAATACCACTATTACCACCACATAATGGCTGTATAATACCACTATACTATTACCACCACATAATGGCTGTATAATACCACTATTACCACCACATAATGGCTGTATAATACCACTATACTATTACCACCACATAATGGCTGTATAATACCACTATTACCACCACATAATGGCTGTATATTACCACTATACTATTACCACCACATAATGGCTGTATATTACCACTATTACCACCACATAATGGCTGTATATTACCACTATACTATTACCACCACATAATGGCTGTATATTACCACTATTACCACCACATAATGGCTGTATAATACCACTATACTATTACCACCACATAATGGCTGTATATTACCACTATTACCACCACATAATGGCTGTATAATACCACTATTACCACCACATAATGGCTGTATATTACCACTATTACCACCACATAATGGCTGTATAATACCACTATACTATTACCACCACATAATGGCTGTATAATACCACTATACTATTACCACCACATAATGACTGTATATTACCACTATACTATTACCACCACATAATGGCTGTATAATACCACTATTACCACCACATAATGGCTGTATAATACCACTATATTACCACCACATAATGGCTGTATAATACCACTATACTATTACCACCACATAATGGCTGTATAATACCACTATACTATTACCACCACATAATGGCTGTATAATACCACTATACTATTACCACCACATAATGGCTGTATAATACCACTATACTATTACCACCACATAATGGCTGTATAATACCACTATACTATTACCACCACATAATGGCTGTATATTACCACTATACTATTACCACCACATAATGGCTGTATAATACCACTATACTATTACCACCACATAATGGCTGTATAATACCACTATACTATTACCACCACATAATGACTGTATATTACCACTATACTATTACCACCACATAATGGCTGTATAATACCACTATACTATTACCACCACATAATGGCTGTATATTACCACTATACTATTACCACCACATAATGACTGTATAATACCACTATACTATTACCACCACATAATGGCTTTATATTACCACTATACTATTACCACCACATAATGGCTGTATATTACCACTATTACCACCACATAATGGCTGTATAATACCACTATACTATTACCACCACATAATGGCTGTATATTACCACTATTACCACCACATAATGGCTGTATAATACCACTATACTATTACCACCACATAATGGCTGTATAATACCACTATTACCACCACATAATGGCTGTATAATACCACTATACTATTACCACCACATAATGGCTGTATAATACCACTATACTATTACCACCACATAATGGCTGTATAATACCACTATACTATTACCACCACATAATGGCTGTATAATACCACTATACTATTACCACCATATAATGGCTGTATATTACCACTATACTATTACCACCACATAATGGCTGTATATTACCACTATTACCACCACATAATGGCTGTATATTACCACTATACTATTACCACCACATAATGGCTGTATATTACCACTATACTATTACCACCACATAATGGCTGTATAATACCACTATACTATTACCACCACATAATGGCTGTATAATACCACTATACTATTACCACCACATAATGACTGTATATTACCACTATACTATTACCACCACATAATGGCTGTATAATACCACTATTACCACCACATAATGGCTGTATAATACCACTATACTATTACCACCACATAATGGCTGTATAATACCACTATACTATTACCACCACATAATGGCTGTATAATACCACTATTACCACCACATAATGGCTGTATATTACCACTATACTATTACCACCACATAATGGCTGTATAATACCACTATACTATTACCACCACATAATGGCTGTATAATACCACTATACTATTACCACCACATAATGGCTGTATGTTACCACTATTACCACCACATAATGGCTGTATAATACCACTATACTATTACCACCACATAATGGCTGTATAATACCACTATTACCACCACATAATGGCTGTATATTACCACTATACTATTACCACCACATAATGGCCGTATAATACCACTATAGTATTACCACCACATAATGGCTGTATAATACCACTATTACCACCACATAATGGCTGTATATTACCACTATACTATTACCACCACATAATGGCTGTATAATACCACTATACTATTACCACCACATAATGGCTGTATAATACCACTATTACCACCACATAATGGCTGTATAATACCACTATACTATTACCACCACATAATGGCTGTATAATACCACTATTACCACCACATAATGGCTGTATAATACCACTATACTATTACCACCACATAATGGCTGTATAATACCACTATTACCACCACATAATGGCCGTATAATACCACTATTACCACCACATAATGGCTGTATAATACCACTATACTATTACCACCACATAATGACTGTATAATACCACTATTACCACCACATAATGGCTGTATATTACCACTATACTATTACCACCACATAATGACTGTATATTACCACTATACTATTACCACCACATAATGGCTGTATGTTACCACTATTACCACCACATAATGGCTGTATAATACCACTATACTATTACCACCACATAATGGCTGTATAATACCACTATTACCACCACATAATGGCCGTATAATACCACTATACTATTACCACCACATAATGGCTGTATATTACCACTATATTACCACCACATAATGGCTGTATAATACCACTATACTATTACCACCACATAATGGCTGTATAATACCACTATTACCACCACATAATGGCTGTATATTACCACTATTACCACCACATAATGGCTGTATAATACCAATATACTATTACCACCACATAATGGCTGTATAATACCACTATACTATTACCACCATATAATGGCTGTATAATACCACTATACTATTACCACCACATAATGGCTGTATAATACCACTATACTATTACCACCACATAATGGCTGTATAATACCACTATAGTATTACCACCACATAATGGCTGTATAATACCACTATACTATTACCACCACATAATGGCCGTATAATACCACTATACTATTACCACCACATAATGGCTGTATAATACCACTATACTATTACCACCACATAATGGCTGTATAATACCACTATTACCACCACATAATGGCTGTATAATACCAATATACTATTACCACCACATAATGGCTGTATATTACCACTATACTATTACCACCACATAATGGCTGTATAATACCACTATAGTATTACCACCACATAATGGCCGTATAATACCACTATACTATTACCACCACATAATGACTGTATATTACCACTATACTATTACCACCACATAATGGCTGTATAATACCACTATTACCACCACATAATGGCTGTATATTACCACTATACTATTACCACCACATAATGACTGTATAATACCACTATATTACCACCACATAATGACTGTATAATACCACTATTACCACCACATAATGGCTGTATAATACCACTATACTATTACCACCACATAATGGCTGTATAATACCACTATACTATTACCACCACATAATGGCTGTATAATACCACTATACTATTACCACCACATAATGACTGTATAATACCACTATTACCACCACATAATGGCTGTATATTACCACTATACTATTACCACCACATAATGGCTGTATAATACCACTATTACCACCACATAATGGCTGTATAATACCACTATACTATTACCACCACATAATGGCTGTATAATACCACTATACTATTACCACCACATAATGGCTGTATATTACCACTATACTATTACCACCACATAATGGCTGTATATTACCACTATTACCACCACATAATGGCTGTATAATACCACTATACTATTACCACCACATAATGTCTGTATAATACCACTATACTATTACCACCACATAATGGCTGTATATTACCACTATTACCACCACATAATGGCTGTATAATACCACTATACTATTACCACCACATAATGTCTGTATAATACCACTATACTATTACCACCACATAATGGCCGTATAATACCACTATACTATTACCACCACATAATGGCTGTATAATACCACTATACTATTACCACCACATAATGGCTGTATAATACCACTATACTATTACCACCACATAATGGCTGTATAATACCACTATATTACCACCACATAATGGCTGTATAATACCACTATACTATTACCACCACATAATGGCTGTATAATACCACTATTACCACCACATAATGGCTGTATATTACCACTATACTATTACCACCACATAATGGCTGTATAATACCACTATACTATTACCACCACATAATGACTGTATAATACCACTATATTACCACCACATAATGGCTGTATAATACCACTATAGTATTACCACCACATAATGGCTGTATAATACCACTATACTATTACCACCACATAATGGCTGTATAATACCACTATACTATTACCACCACATAATGACTGTATAATACCACTATACTATTACCACCACATAATGGCTGTATAATACCACTATACTATTACCACCACATAATGACTGTATAATACCACTATTACCACCACATAATGACTGTATAATACCACTATACTATTACCACCACATAATGACTGTATAATACCACTATACTATTACCACCACATAATGGCTGTATAATACCACTATACTATTACCACCACATAATGACTGTATAATACCACTATTACCACCACATAATGACTGTATATTACCACTATACTATTACCACCACATAATGGCTGTATAATACCACTATACTATTACCACCACATAATGGCTGTATAATACCACTATTACCACCATATAATGGCTGTATAATACCACTATACTATTACCACCACATAATGGCTGTATAATACCACTATACTATTACCACCACATAATGGCTGTATAATACCACTATACTATTACCACCACATAATGGCTGTATAATACCACTATTACCACCACATAATGGCTGTATAATACCACTATACTATTACCACCACATAATGGCTGTATAATACCACTATACTATTACCACCACATAATGGCTGTATAATACCACTATTACCACCACATAATGGCTGTATATTACCACTATACTATTACCACCACATAATGGCTGTATAATACCACTATTACCACCACATAATGGCCGTATAATACCACTATACTATTACCACCACATAATGGCTGTATAATACCACTATACTATTACCACCACATAATGGCTGTATAATACCACTATTACCACCACATAATGGCTGTATAATACCACTATTACCACCACATAATGGCTGTATATTACCACTATTACCACCACATAATGGCTGTATAATACCAATATACTATTACCACCACATAATGGCTGTATAATACCACTATTACCACCACATAATGGCCGTATAATACCACTATACTATTACCACCACATAATGGCTGTATAATACCACTATACTATTACCACCACATAATGGCTGTATATTACCACTATTACCACCACATAATGGCTGTATAATACCACTATACTATTACCACCACATAATGGCTGTATAATACCGCTATACTATTACCACCACATAATGGCTGTATATTACCACTATACTATTACCACCACATAATGGCTGTATAATACCACTATACCATTACCACCACATAATGGCTGTATATTACCACTATTACCACCACATAATGACTGTATATTACCACTATACTATTACCACCACATAATGGCTGTATAATACCACTATACTATTACCACCACATAATGGCTGTATAATACCACTATACTATTACCACCACATAATGGCTGTATAATACCACTATACTATTACCACCACATAATGGCTGTATAATACCACTATATTACCACCACATAATGGCTGTATAATACCACTATACTATTACCACCACATAATGGCTGTATAATACCACTATTACCACCACATAATGGCTGTATAATACCAATATACTATTACCACCACATAATGGCTGTATGTTACCACTATTACCACCACATAATGGCTGTATAATACCACTATTACCACCACATAATGGCTGTATAATACCACTATTACCACCACATAATGGCTGTATAATACCACTATACTATTACCACCACATAATGGCTGTATAATACCACTATTACCACCACATAATGGCTGTATAATACCACTATACTATTACCACCACATAATGGCTGTATATTACCACTATACTATTACCACCACATAATGGCTGTATAATACCACTATTACCACCACATAATGGCTGTATAATACCACTATACTATTACCACCACATAATGGCTGTATAATACCACTATACTATTACCACCACATAATGACTGTATAATACCACTATACTATTACCACCACATAATGGCCGTATAATACCACTATACTATTACCACCACATAATGGCTGTATAATACCACTATTACCACCACATAATGGCTGTATAATACCACTATAGTATTACCACCACATAATGGCTGTATAATACCACTATACTATTACCACCACATAATGGCTGTATAATACCACTATTACCACCACATAATGGCTGTATAATACCACTATACTATTACCACCACATAAAGGCTGTATAATACCACTATATTACCACCACATAATGGCTGTATAATACCAATATACTATTACCACCACATAATGGCTGTATAATACCACTATACTATTACCACCACATAATGGCTGTATAATACCACTATACTATTACCACCACATAATGGCTGTATATTACCACTATTACCACCACATAATGGCTGTATAATACCACTATACTATTACCACCACATAATGGCTGTATAATACCACTATTACCACCACATAATGGCTGTATAATACCACTATTACCACCACATAATGGCTGTATATTACCACTATTACCACCACATAATGGCTGTATAATACCAATATACTATTACCACCACATAATGGCTGTACAATACCACTATATTATTACCACCACATAATGGCTGTATAATACCACTATTACCACCACATAATGGCTGTATATTACCACTATACTATTACCACCACATAATGGCTGTATATTACCACTATTACCACCACATAATGGCTGTATATTACCACTATTACCACCACATAATGGCTGTATAATACCACTATACTATTACCACCACATAATGGCTGTATAATACCACTATACTATTACCACCACATAATGACTGTATATTACCACTATACTATTACCACCACATAATGGCTGTATAATACCACTATTACCACCACATAATGGCTGTATATTACCACTATACTATTACCACCACATAATGGCTGTATAATACCACTATACTATTACCACCACATAATGGCTGTATATTACCACTATACTATTACCACCACATAATGGCTGTATATTACCACTATACTATTACCACCACATAATGGCTGTATAATACCACTATACTATTACCACCACATAATGGCTGTATATTACCACTATTACCACCACATAATGGCTGTATAATACCACTATACTATTACCACCACATAATGGCTGTATATTACCACTATACTATTACCACCACATAATGGCTGTATAATACCACTATACTATTACCACCACATAATGGCTGTATAATACCACTATACTATTACCACCACATAATGGCTGTATATTACCACTATTACCACCACATAATGGCTGTATAATACCACTATACTATTACCACCACATAATGGCTGTATATTACCACTATACTATTACCACCACATAATGGCTGTATAATACCACTATTACCACCACATAATGGCTGTATAATACCACTATACTATTACCACCACATAATGGCTGTATATTACCACTATACTATTACCACCACATAATGACTGTATAATACCACTATACTATTACCACCACATAATGGCTGTATAATACCACTATTACCACCACATAATGGCTGTATAATACCACTATACTATTACCACCACATAATGGCTGTATAATACCACTATACTATTACCACCACATAATGGCTGTATAATACCACTATACTATTACCACCACATAATGGCTGTATATTACCACTATACTATTACCACCACATAATGGCTGTATAATACCACTATTACCACCACATAATGGCTGTATATTACCACTATACTATTACCACCACATAATGGCTGTATAATACCACTATGCTATTACCACCACATAATGGCTGTATAATACCACTATAGTATTACCACCACATAATGGCTGTATAATACCACTATACTATTACCACCACATAATGGCTGTATAATACCACTATACTATTACCACCACATAATGGCTGTATATTACCACTATACTATTACCACCACATAATGGCTGTATAATACCACTATACTATTACCACCACATAATGGCTGTATAATACCACTATACTATTACCACCACATAATGGCTGTATGTTACCACTATTACCACCACATAATGGCTGTATAATACCACTATACTATTACCACCACATAATGGCTGTATAATACCACTATACTATTACCACCACATAATGGCTGTATAATACCACTATACTATTACCACCACATAATGGCTGTATAATACCACTATACTATTACCACCACATAATGACTGTATAATACCACTATACTATTACCACCACATAATGGCTGTATAATACCACTATTACCACCACATAATGGCTGTATAATACCACTATACTATTACCACCACATAATGGCTGTATAATACCACTATACTATTACCACCACATAATGGCTGTATAATACCACTATACTATTACCACCACATAATGGCTGTATATTACCACTATACTATTACCACCACATAATGACTGTATAATACCACTATACTATTACCACCGCATAATGGCTTTATATTACCACTATACTATTACCACCACATAATGGCTGTATATTACCACTATTACCACCACATAATGGCTGTATAATACCACTATACTATTACCACCACATAATGGCTGTATAATACCGCTATACTATTACCACCACATAATGGCTGTATAATACCACTATACTATTACCACCACATAATGGCTGTATGTTACCACTATTACCACCACATAATGGCTGTATAATACCACTATACTATTACCACCACATAATGGCTGTATATTACCACTATACTATTACCACCACATAATGGCTGTATAATACCGCTATACTATTACCACCACATAATGGCTGTATAATACCACTATACTATTACCACCACATAATGGCTGTATAATACCACTATACTATTACCACCACATAATGGCTGTATATTACCACTATACTATTACCACCACATAATGGCTGTATAATACCACTATTACCACCACATAATGGCTGTATAATACCACTATACTATTACCACCACATAATGGCTGTATATTACCACTATTACCACCACATAATGGCTGTATAATACCACTATACTATTACCACCACATAATGGCTGTATAATACCACTATACTATTACCACCACATAATGGCTGTATAATACCACTATACTATTACCACCACATAATGGCTGTATAATACCACTATACTATTACCACCACATAATGGCTGTATATTACCACTATACTATTACCACCACATAATGGCTGTATATTACCACTATTACCACCACATAATGGCTGTATAATACCACTATTACCACCACATAATGGCTGTATATTACCACTATACTATTACCACCACATAATGGCTGTATAATACCACTATGCTATTACCACCACATAATGGCTGTATAATACCACTATAGTATTACCACCACATAATGGCTGTATAATACCACTATACTATTACCACCACATAATGGCTGTATAATACCACTATACTATTACCACCACATAATGGCTGTATAATACCACTATACTATTACCACCACATAATGGCTGTATAATACCACTATACTATTACCACCACATAATGGCTGTATAATACCACTATAGTATTACCACCACATAATGGCTGTATAATACCACTATACTATTACCACCACATAATGGCTGTATAATACCACTATACTATTACCACCACATAATGGCTGTATGTTACCACTATTACCACCACATAATGGCTGTATATTACCACTATACTATTACCACCACATAATGGCTGTATAATACCACTATACTATTACCACCACATAATGGCTGTATAATACCACTATACTATTACCACCACATAATGGCTGTATAATACCACTATACTATTACCACCACATAATGGCTGTATGTTACCACTATTACCACCACATAATGGCTGTATAATACCACTATACTATTACCACCACATAATGGCTGTATATTACCACTATACTATTACCACCACATAATGACTGTATAATACCACTATACTATTACCACCACATAATGACTGTATAATACCACTATACTATTACCACCACATAATGGCTTTATATTACCACTATACTATTACCACCACATAATGGCTTTATATTACCACTATTACCACCACATAATGGCTGTATAATACCACTATACTATTACCACCACATAATGGCTGTATATTACCACTATTACCACCACATAATGGCTGTATATTACCACTATACTATTACCACCACATAATGGCTGTATAATACCACTATACTATTACCACCACATAATGGCTGTATGTTACCACTATTACCACCACATAATGGCTGTATAATACCACTATACTATTACCACCACATAATGGCTGTATAATACCACTATACTATTACCACCACATAATGGCTGTATAATACCACTATATTACCACCACATAATGGCTGTATAATACCACTATACTATTACCACCACATAATGGCTGTATAATACCACTATTACCACCACATAATGGCCGTATAATACCACTATACTATTACCACCACATAATGGCTGTATATTACCACTATACTATTACCACCACATAATGGCTGTATAATACCACTATTACCACCACATAATGGCCGTATAATACCACTATACTATTACCACCACATAATGGCTGTATAATACCGCTATACTATTACCACCACATAATGGCTGTATAATACCACTATACTATTACCACCACATAATGGCTGTATAATACCACTATACTATTACCACCACATAATGGCTGTATAATACCACTATACTATTACCACCACATAATGGCTGTATAATACCACTATACTATTACCACCACATAATGACTGTATAATACCACTATACTATTACCACCACATAATGGCCGTATAATACCACTATACTATTACCACCACATAATGGCTGTATAATACCACTATAGTATTACCACCACATAATGGCTGTATAATACCACTATACTATTACCACCACATAATGGCTGTATAATACCACTATTACCACCACATAATGGCTGTATAATACCACTATACTATTACCACCACATAAAGGCTGTATAATACCACTATATTACCACCACATAATGGCTGTATAATACCAATATACTATTACCACCACATAATGGCTGTATATTACCACTATTACCACCACATAATGGCTGTATAATACCAATATACTATTACCACCACATAATGGCTGTATAATACCACTATACTATTACCACCATATAATGGCTGTATATTACCACTATACTATTACCACCACATAAAGACTGTATAATACCACTATACTATTACCACCACATAATGGCTGTACAATACCACTATATTATTACCACCACATAATGGCTGTATAATACCACTATTACCACCACATAATGGCTGTATATTACCACTATACTATTACCACCACATAATGACTGTATAATACCACTATACTATTACCACCACATAATGGCTTTATATTACCACTATACTATTACCACCACATAATGGCTGTATAATACCACTATACTATTACCACCACATAATGGCTGTATAATACCACTATACTATTACCACCACATAATGGCTGTATAATACCACTATACTATTACCACCACATAATGGCTGTATAATACCACTATACTATTACCACCACATAATGGCTGTATAATACCACTATACTATTACCACCACATAATGACTGTATAATACCACTATTACCACCACATAATGGCCGTATAATAGCACTATTACCACCACATAATGGCTGTATATTACCACTATTACCACCACATAATGGCTGTATATTACCACTATACTATTACCACCACATAATGGCTGTATATTACCACTATTACCACCACATAATGGCTGTATATTACCACTATACTATTACCACCACATAATGACTGTATAATACCACTATACTATTACCACCACATAATGGCTGTATAATACCACTATTACCACCACATAATGGCTGTATATTACCACTATACTATTACCACCACATAATGGCTGTATATTACCACTATTACCACCACATAATGGCTGTATAATACCACTATACTATTACCACCACATAATGGCTGTATATTACCACTATTACCACCACATAATGGCTGTATAATACCACTATTACCACCACATAATGGCTGTATATTACCACTATTACCACCACATAATGGCTGTATAATACCACTATACTATTACCACCACATAATGGCTGTATATTACCACTATAGTATTACCACCACATAATGGCTGTATAATACCACTATTACCACCACATAATGGCTGTATATTACCACTATACTATTACCACCACATAATGGCTGTATAATACCACTATACTATTACCACCACATAATGGCTGTATATTACCACTATACTATTACCACCACATAATGGCTGTATATTACCACTATACTATTACCACCACATAATGGCTGTATAATACCACTATTACCGCCACATAATGGCTGTATAATACCACTATTACCACCACATAATGGCTGTATAATACCACTATACTATTTCCACCACATAATGGCTGTATAATACCACTATACTATTACCACCACATAATGGCTGTATAATACCACTATACTATTACCACCACATAATGGCTGTATAATACCACTATACTATTACCACCACATAATGGCTGTATAATACCACTATACTATTACCACCACATAATGGCTGTATAATACCACTATTACCACCACATAATGGCTGTATATTACCACTATACTATTACCACCACATAATGGCTGTATAATACCACTATAGTATTACCACCACATAATGGCTGTATAATACCACTATACTATTACCACCACATAATGGCTGTATAATACCACTATACTATTACCACCACATAATGGCTGTATATTACCACTATACTATTACCACCACATAATGGCTGTATAATACCACTATACTATTACCACCACATAATGGCTGTATAATACCACTATACTATTACCACCACATAATGACTGTATATTACCACTATACTATTACCACCACATAATGGCTGTATAATACCACTATACTATTACCACCACATAATGGCTGTATGTTACCACTATTACCACCACATAATGGCTGTATAATACCACTATACTATTACCACCACATAATGGCTGTATATTACCACTATACTATTACCACCACATAATGACTGTATAATACCACTATACTATTACCACCACATAATGGCTTTATATTACCACTATACTATTACCACCACATAATGGCTGTATATTACCACTATTACCACCACATAATGGCTGTATAATACCACTATACTATTACCACCACATAATGGCTGTATATTACCACTATTACCACCACATAATGGCTGTATAATACCGCTATACTATTACCACCACATAATGGCTGTATAATACCACTATACTATTACCACCACATAATGGCTGTATAATACCACTATTACCACCACATAATGGCTGTATATTACCACTATTACCACCACATAATGGCTGTATAATACCATTATACTATTACCACCACATAATGGCTGTATAATACCGCTATACTATTACCACCACATAATGGCTGTATAATACCACTATACTATTACCACCACATAATGGCTGTATAATACCACTATTACCACCACATAATGGCTGTATAATACCACTATACTATTACCACCACATAATGGCTGTATAATACCACTATACTATTACCACCACATAATGGCTGTATAATACCACTATACTATTACCACCACATAATGGCTGTATAATACCACTATACTATTACCACCACATAATGGCTGTATAATACCACTATACTATTACCACCACATAATGGCTGTATAATACCACTATACTATTACCACCACATAATGGCTGTATAATACCACTATACTATTACCACCATATAATGGCTGTATATTACCACTATACTATTACCACCACATAATGGCTGTATATTACCACTATTACCACCACATAATGGCTGTATATTACCACTATACTATTACCACCACATTATGGCTGTATATTACCACTATACTATTACCACCACATAATGGCTGTATAATACCACTATACTATTACCACCACATAATGGCTGTATAATACCACTATACTATTACCACCACATAATGACTGTATATTACCACTATACTATTACCACCACATAATGGCTGTATAATACCACTATTACCACCACATAATGGCTGTATAATACCACTATACTATTACCACCACATAATGGCTGTATAATACCACTATACTATTACCACCACATAATGGCTGTATAATACCACTATTACCACCACATAATGGCTGTATATTACCACTATACTATTACCACCACATAATGGCTGTATAATACCACTATACTATTACCACCACATAATGGCTGTATAATACCACTATACTATTACCACCACATAATGGCTGTATGTTACCACTATACTATTACCACCACATAATGGCTGTATATTACCACTATACTATTACCACCACATAATGGCTGTATAATACCACTATTACCACCACATAATGGCTGTATAATACCACTATTACCACCACATAATGGCTGTATAATACCACTATATTACCACCACATAATGGCTGTATAATACCACTATTACCACCACATAATGGCTGTATAATACCACTATATTACCACCACATAATGGCTGTATATTACCACTATACTATTACCACCACATAATGACTGTATATTACCACTATACTATTACCACCACATAATGGCTGTATAATACCACTATACTATTACCACCACATAATGGCTGTATAATACCACTATTACCACCACATAATGGCTGTATATTACCACTATACTATTACCACCACATAATGGCCGTATAATACCACTATAGTATTACCACCACATAATGGCTGTATAATACCACTATTACCACCACATAATGGCTGTATATTACCACTATACTATTACCACCACATAATGGCTGTATAATACCACTATACTATTACCACCACATAATGGCTGTATAATACCACTATTACCACCACATAATGGCTGTATAATACCACTATACTATTACCACCACATAATGGCTGTATAATACCACTATTACCACCACATAATGGCTGTATAATACCACTATACTATTACCACCACATAATGGCTGTATAATACCACTATTACCACCACATAATGGCCGTATAATACCACTATTACCACCACATAATGGCTGTATAATACCACTATACTATTACCACCACATAATGACTGTATAATACCACTATTACCACCACATAATGGCTGTATATTACCACTATACTATTACCACCACATAATGGCTGTATGTTACCACTATTACCACCACATAATGGCTGTATAATACCACTATACTATTACCACCACATAATGGCTGTATATTACCACTATATTACCACCACATAATGGCTGTATAATACCACTATACTATTACCACCACATAATGGCTGTATAATACCACTATTACCACCACATAATGGCTGTATATTACCACTATTACCACCACATAATGGCTGTATAATACCAATATACTATTACCACCACATAATGGCTGTATAATACCACTATACTATTACCACCATATAATGGCTGTATAATACCACTATACTATTACCACCACATAATGGCTGTATAATACCACTATACTATTACCACCACATAATGGCTGTATAATACCACTATAGTATTACCACCACATAATGGCTGTATAATACCACTATACTATTACCACCACATAATGGCCGTATAATACCACTATACTATTACCACCACATAATGGCTGTATAATACCACTATACTATTACCACCACATAATGGCTGTATAATACCACTATTACCACCACATAATGGCTGTATAATACCAATATACTATTACCACCACATAATGGCTGTATATTACCACTATACTATTACCACCACATAATGGCTGTATAATACCACTATAGTATTACCACCACATAATGGCCGTATAATACCACTATACTATTACCACCACATAATGACTGTATATTACCACTATACTATTACCACCACATAATGGCTGTATAATACCACTATTACCACCACATAATGGCTGTATATTACCACTATACTATTACCACCACATAATGACTGTATAATACCACTATATTACCACCACATAATGACTGTATAATACCACTATTACCACCACATAATGGCTGTATAATACCACTATACTATTACCACCACATAATGGCTGTATATTACCACTATACTATTACCACCACATAATGGCTGTATATTACCACTATACTATTACCACCACATAATGGCTGTATATTACCACTATACTATTACCATCACATAATGGCTGTATAATACCACTATTACCACCACATAATGGCTGTATAATACCACTATACTATTACCACCACATAATGGCTGTATAATACCACTATACTATTACCACCACATAATGGCTGTATATTACCACGATACTATTACCACCACATAATGGCTGTATATTACCACTATTACCACCACATAATGGCTGTATAATACCACTATACTATTACCACCACATAATGGCTGTATAATACCACTATACTATTACCACCACATAATGGCCGTATAATACCACTATACTATTACCACCACATAATGGCTGTATAATACCACTATACTATTACCACCACATAATGGCCGTATAATACCACTATACTATTACCACCACATAATGGCTGTATAATACCACTATATTACCACCACATAATGGCTGTATAATACCACTATACTATTACCACCACATAATGGCTGTATAATACCACTATACTATTACCACCACATAATGGCCGTATAATACCACTATACTATTACCACCACATAATGGCTGTATAATACCACTATAGTATTACCACCACATAATGGCTGTATAATACCACTATACTATTACCACCACATAATGGCTGTATAATACCACTATACTATTACCACCACATAATGGCTGTATAATACCACTATACTATTACCACCACATAATGGCCGTATAATACCACTATACTATTACCACCACATAATGGCTGTATAATACCACTATAGTATTACCACCACATAATGGCTGTATAATACCACTATACTATTACCACCACATAATGGCTGTATAATACCACTATATTACCACCACATAATGGCTGTATAATACCACTATACTATTACCACCACATAATGACTGTATAATACCACTATTACCACCACATAATGGCTGTATATTACCACTATACTATTACCACCACATAATGGCTGTATAATACCACTATTACCACCACATAATGGCTGTATATTACCACTATACTATTACCACCACATAATGGCTGTATAATACCACTATACTATTACCACCACATAATGACTGTATAATACCACTATATTACCACCACATAATGGCTGTATAATACCACTATAGTATTACCACCACATAATGGCTGTATATTACCACTATTACCACCACATAATGGCTGTATATTACCACTATACTATTACCACCACATAATGACCGTATAATACCACTATAGTATTACCACCACATAATGGCTGTATAATACCACTATACTATTACCACCACATAATGGCTGTATAATACCACTATTACCACCACATAATGGCTGTATATTACCACTATACTATTACCACCACATAATGGCTGTATAATACCACTATACTATTACCACTACATAATGGCTGTATAATACCACTATTACCACCACATAATGGCTGTATAATACCACTATACTATTACCACCACATAATGGCTGTATATTACCACTATACTATTACCACCACATAATGACTGTATATTACCACTATACTATTACCACCACATAATGGCTGTATGTTACCACTATTACCACCACATAATGGCTGTATATTACCACTATACTATTACCACCACATAATGGCTGTATAATACCACTATACTATTACCACCACATAATGGCCGTATAATACCACTATACTATTACCACCACATAATGGCTGTATAATACCACTATACTATTACCACCACATAATGGCTGTATATTACCACTATACTATTACCACCACATAATGGCTGTATAATACCACTATACTATTACCACCACATAATGGCTGTATATTACCACTATACTATTACCACCACATAATGGCTGTATAATACCACTATTACCACCACATAATGGCTGTATATTACCACTATACTATTACCACCACATAATGGCTGTATAATACCACTATACTATTACCACCACATAATGGCTGTATAATACCACTATTACCACCACATAATGGCTGTATAATACCACTATACTATTACCACCACATAATGGCTGTATAATACCACTATACTATTACCACCACATAATGGCTGTATAATACCACTATACTATTACCACCACATAATGGCTGTATAATACCACTATAGTATTACCACCACATAATGGCTGTATAATACCACTATATTACCACCACATAATGACTGTATAATACCACTATTACCACCACATAATGGCTGTATATTACCACTATACTATTACCACCACATAATGGCTGTATATTACCACTATTACCACCACATAATGACTGTATAATACCACTATACTATTACCACCACATAATGGCTGTATAATACCGCTATACTATTACCACCACATAATGGCTGTATAATACCACTATACTATTACCACCACATAATGACTGTATAATACCACTATTACCACCACATAATGGCTGTATATTACCACTATACTATTACCACCACATAATGGCTGTATAATACCACTATTACCACCACATAATGGCTGTATAATACCACTATTACCACCACATAATGGCTGTATAATACCACTATACTATTACCACCACATAATGGCTGTATATTACCACTATTACCACCACATAATGGCCGTATAATACCACTATTACCACCACATAATGGCTGTATAATACCACTATACTATTACCACCACATAATGGCTGTATATTACCACTATACTATTACCACCACATAATGGCTGTATATTACCACTATACTATTACCACCACATAATGACTGTATATTACCACTATACTATTACCACCACATAATGGCTGTATGTTACCACTATTACCACCACATAATGGCTGTATAATACCACTATACTATTACCACCACATAATGGCTGTATAATACCACTATTACCACCACATAATGGCTGTATATTACCACTATTACCACCACATAATGACTGTATAATACCACTATACTATTACCACCACATAATGGCTGTATAATACCACTATACTATTACCACCACATAATGGCTGTATAATACCACTATTACCACCACATAATGGCCGTATAATACCACTATACTATTACCACCACATAATGGCTGTATAATACCACTATACTATTACCACCACATAATGGCTGTATAATACCACTATTACCACCACATAATGGCTGTATAATACCAATATACTATTACCACCACATAATGGCTGTATATTACCACTATACTATTACCACCACATAATGACTGTATATTACCACTATACTATTACCACCACATAATGGCTGTATAATACCACTATTACCACCACATAATGGCTGTATATTACCACTATACTATTACCACCACATAATGACTGTATAATACCACTATATTACCACCACATAATGACTGTATAATACCACTATTACCACCACATAATGGCTGTATAATACCACTATACTATTACCACCACATAATGGCTGTATAATACCACTATACTATTACCACCACATAATGGCTGTATATTACCACTATACTATTACCACCACATAATGGCTGTATGTTACCACTATTACCACCACATAATGGCTGTATAATACCACTATACTATTACCACCACATAATGGCTGTATATTACCACTATTACCACCACATAATGGCTGTATAATACCACTATACTATTACCACCACATAATGGCTGTATATTACCACTATTACCACCACATAATGGCTGTATAATACCACTATACTATTACCACCACATAATGTCTGTATAATACCACTATACTATTACCACCACATAATGGCCGTATAATACCACTATACTATTACCACCACATAATGGCTGTATAATACCACTATACTATTACCACCACATAATGGCTGTATAATACCACTATACTATTACCACCACATAATGGCTGTATAATACCACTATATTACCACCACATAATGGCTGTATAATACCACTATAGTATTACCACCACATAATGGCTGTATATTACCACTATTACCACCACATAATGGCTGTATATTACCACTATACTATTACCACCACATAATGACCGTATAATACCACTATAGTATTACCACCACATAATGGCTGTATAATACCACTATACTATTACCACCACATAATGGCTGTATAATACCACTATTACCACCACATAATGGCTGTATATTACCACTATACTATTACCACCACATAATGACTGTATATTACCACTATACTATTACCACCACATAATGGCTGTATGTTACCACTATTACCACCACATAATGGCTGTATAATACCACTATACTATTACCACCACATAATGGCTGTATATTACCACTATACTATTACCACCACATAATGGCTGTATAATACCACTATACTATTACCACCACATAATGGCTGTATAATACCACTATACTATTACCACCACATAATGGCTGTATATTACCACTATACTATTACCACCACATAATGGCTGTATAATACCACTATACTATTACCACCACATAATGGCTGTATAATACCACTATATTACCACCACATAATGACTGTATAATACCACTATTACCACCACATAATGGCTGTATAATACCACTATACTATTACCATCACATAATGGCTGTATATTACCACTATACTATTACCACTATACTATTACCACCACATAATGGCTGTATATTACCACTATACTATTACCACCACATAATGGCTGTATATTACCACTATTACCACCACATAATGACTGTATAATACCACTATATTACCACCACATAATGACTGTATAATACCGCTATACTATTACCACCACATAATGGCTGTATAATACCACTATACTATTACCACCACATAATGACTGTATAATACCACTATTACCACCACATAATGGCTGTATATTACCACTATACTATTACCACCACATAATGGCTGTATAATACCACTATTACCACCACATAATGGCTGTATAATACCACTATACTATTACCACCACATAATGGCTGTATAATACCACTATACTATTACCACCACATAATGGCTGTATATTACCACTATACTATTACCACCACATAATGGCTGTATATTACCACTATTACCACCACATAATGGCTGTATAATACCACTATACTATTACCACCACATAATGTCTGTATAATACCACTATACTATTACCACCACATAATGGCCGTATAATACCACTATACTATTACCACCACATAATGGCTGTATAATACCACTATATTACCACCACATAATGGCTGTATAATACCACTATATTACCACCACATAATGGCTGTATAATACCACTATACTATTACCACCACATAATGGCTGTATAATACCACTATATTACCACCACATAATGGCTGTATAATACCACTATACTATTACCACCACATAATGGCTGTATAATACCACTATAACAACCACATAATGGCTGTATAATACACTATACTATTACCACCACATAATGGCTGTATAATACCACTATACTATTACCACCACATAATGGCTGTATAATACCACTATACTATTACCACCACATAATGACTGTATAATACCACTATTACCACCACATAATGGCTGTATATTACCACTATACTATTACCACCACATAATGGCTGTATAATACCACTATACTATTACCACCACATAATGGCTGTATATTACCACTATACTATTACCACCACATAATGGCTGTATATTACCACTATTACCACCACATAATGGCTGTATATTACCACTATACTATTACCACCACATAATGGCTGTATATTACCACTATTACCACCACATAATGGCTGTATAATACCACTATACTATTACCACCACATAATGTCTGTATAATACCACTATTACCACCACATAATGGCCGTATAATACCACTATACTATTACCACCACATAATGGCTGTATAATACCACTATATTACCACCACATAATGGCTGTATAATACCACTATACTATTACCACCACATAATGGCTGTATAATACCACTATATTACCACCACATAATGGCTGTATAATACCACTATACTATTACCACCACATAATGGCTGTATAATACCACTATTACCACCACATAATGGCTGTATAATACCACTATACTATTACCACCACATAATGGCTGTATATTACCACTATTACCACCACATAATGGCTGTATAATACCACTATATTACCACCACATAATGGCTGTATAATACCACTATACTATTACCACCACATAATGGCTGTATAATACCACTATACTATTACCACCACATAATGGCTGTATAATACCACTATTACCACCACATAATGGCTGTATATTACCACTATACTATTACCACCACATAATGGCTGTATAATACCACTATTACCACCACATAATGGCTGTATAATACCACTATATTACCACCACATAATGGCCGTATAATACCGCTATACTATTACCACCACATAATGTCTGTATAATACCACTATACTATTACCACCACATAATGGCCGTATAATACCACTATACTATTACCACCACATAATGGCTGTATAATACCACTATACTATTACCACCACATAATGGCTGTATAATACCACTATACTATTACCACCACATAATGGCTGTATAATACCACTATATTACCACCACATAATGGCTGTATAATACCACTATAGTATTACCACCACATAATGGCTGTATATTACCACTATTACCACCACATAATGGCTGTATATTACCACTATACTATTACCACCACATAATGACCGTATAATACCACTATAGTATTACCACCACATAATGGCTGTATAATACCACTATACTATTACCACCACATAATGGCTGTATAATACCACTATTACCACCACATAATGGCTGTATATTACCACTATACTATTACCACCACATAATGACTGTATATTACCACTATACTATTACCACCACATAATGGCTGTATGTTACCACTATTACCACCACATAATGGCTGTATAATACCACTATACTATTACCACCACATAATGGCTGTATATTACCACTATACTATTACCACCACATAATGGCTGTATAATACCACTATACTATTACCACCACATAATGGCTGTATAATACCACTATACTATTACCACCACATAATGGCTGTATATTACCACTATACTATTACCACCACATAATGGCTGTATAATACCACTATACTATTACCACCACATAATGGCTGTATAATACCACTATATTACCACCACATAATGACTGTATAATACCACTATTACCACCACATAATGGCTGTATAATACCACTATACTATTACCACCACATAATGGCTGTATATTACCACTATACTATTACCACCACATAATGACTGTATATTACCACTATACTATTACCACCACATAATGGCTGTATATTACCACTATACTATTACCACCACATAATGGCTGTATATTACCACTATACTATTACCACCACATAATGGCTGTATATTACCACTATTACCACCACATAATGACTGTATAATACCACTATACTATTACCACCACATAATGGCTGTATAATACCGCTATACTATTACCACCACATAATGGCTGTATAATACCACTATACTATTACCACCACATAATGACTGTATAATACCACTATTACCACCACATAATGGCTGTATATTACCACTATACTATTACCACCACATAATGGCTGTATAATACCACTATTACCACCACATAATGGCTGTATAATACCACTATACTATTACCACCACATAATGGCTGTATAATACCACTATACTATTACCACCACATAATGGCTGTATATTACCACTATACTATTACCACCACATAATGGCTGTATATTACCACTATTACCACCACATAATGGCTGTATAATACCACTATACTATTACCACCACATAATGTCTGTATAATACCACTATACTATTACCACCACATAATGGCCGTATAATACCACTATACTATTACCACCACATAATGGCTGTATAATACCACTATATTACCACCACATAATGGCTGTATAATACCACTATATTACCACCACATAATGGCTGTATAATACCACTATACTATTACCACCACATAATGGCTGTATAATACCACTATATTACCACCACATAATGGCTGTATAATACCACTATACTATTACCACCACATAATGGCTGTATAATACCACTATATTACCACCACATAATGGCTGTATAATACCACTATACTATTACCACCACATAATGGCTGTATAATACCACTATACTATTACCACCACATAATGGCTGTATAATACCACTATACTATTACCACCACATAATGACTGTATAATACCACTATTACCACCACATAATGGCTGTATATTACCACTATACTATTACCACCACATAATGGCTGTATAATACCACTATACTATTACCACCACATAATGGCTGTATATTACCACTATTACCACCACATAATGGCTGTATAATACCACTATACTATTACCACCACATAATGTCTGTATAATACCACTATTACCACCACATAATGGCCGTATAATACCACTATACTATTACCACCACATAATGGCTGTATAATACCACTATATTACCACCACATAATGGCTGTATAATACCACTATACTATTACCACCACATAATGGCTGTATAATACCACTATATTACCACCACATAATGGCTGTATAATACCACTATACTATTACCACCACATAATGGCTGTATAATACCACTATTACCACCACATAATGGCTGTATAATACCACTATACTATTACCACCACATAATGGCTGTATATTACCACTATTACCACCACATAATGGCTGTATAATACCACTATATTACCACCACATAATGGCTGTATAATACCACTATACTATTACCACCACATAATGGCTGTATAATACCACTATACTATTACCACCACATAATGGCTGTATAATACCACTATTACCACCACATAATGGCTGTATATTACCACTATACTATTACCACCACATAATGGCTGTATAATACCACTATTACCACCACATAATGGCTGTATAATACCACTATATTACCACCACATAATGGCCGTATAATACCGCTATACTATTACCACCACATAATGGCTGTATAATACCACTATACTATTACCACCACATAATGGCTGTATAATACCACTATACTATTACCACCACATAATGGCTGTATAATACCACTATTACCACCACATAATGGCTGTATAATACCACTATACTATTACCACCACATAATGACTGTATAATACCACTATATTACCACCACATAATGGCTGTATAATACCACTATAGTATTACCACCACATAATGGCTGTATATTACCACTATTACCACCACATAATGGCTGTATATTACCACTATACTATTACCACCACATAATGACTGTATAATACCACTATAGTATTACCACCACATAATGGCTGTATAATACCACTATACTATTACCACCACATAATGGCTGTATAATACCACTATTACCACCACATAATGGCTGTATATTACCACTATACTATTACCACCACATAATGACTGTATAATACCACTATAGTATTACCACCACATAATGGCTGTATAATACCACTATATTACCACCACATAATGGCTGTATAATACCACTATATTACCACCACATAATGACTGTATAATACCACTATAGTATTACCACCACATAATGGCTGTATAATACCACTATATTACCACCACATAATGACTGTATAATACCACTATACTATTACCACCACATAATGGCTGTATATTACCACTATACTATTACCACCACATAATGGCTGTATAATACCACTATATTACCACCACATAATGACTGTATAATACCACTATTACCACCACATAATGGCTGTATATTACCACTATACTATTACCACCACATAATGGCTGTATATTACCACTATTACCACCACATAATGGCTGTATAATACCGCTATACTATTACCACCACATAATGGCTGTATAATACCACTATACTATTACCACCACATAATGGCTGTATAATACCACTATACTATTACCACCACATAATGGCTGTATAATACCACTATACTATTACCACCACATAATGGCTGTATATTACCACTATACTATTACCACCACATAATGGCTGTATATTACCACTATTACCACCACATAATGGCTGTATAATACCACTATACTATTACCACCACATAATGGCTGTATATTACCACTATTACCACCACATAATGGCTGTATAATACCACTATACTATTACCACCACATAATGGCTGTATAATCCCACTATACTATTACCACCACATAATGGCTGTATAATACCACTATACTATTACCACCACATAATGGCTGTATAATACCACTATACTATTACCACCACATAATGGCTGTATATTACCACTATACTATTACCACCACATAATGGCTGTATATTACCACTATACTATTACCACCACATAATGGCTGTATAATACCACTATACTATTACCACCACATAATGACTGTATAATACCACTATACTATTACCACCACATAATGGCTGTATATTACCACTATTACCACCACATAATGGCTGTATAATCCCACTATACTATTACCACCACATAATGGCTGTATAATACCACTATTACCACCACATAATGGCTGTATATTACCACTATACTATTACCACCACATAATGGCTGTATATTACCACTATACTATTACCACCACATAATGACTGTATAATACCACTATACTATTACCACCACATAATGGCTGTATATTACCACTATTACCACCACATAATGGCTGTATAATACCACTATACTATTACCACCACATAATGGCTGTATATTACCACTATTACCACCACATAATGGCTGTATAATCCCACTATACTATTACCACCACATAATGGCTGTATATTACCACTATTACCACCACATAATGGCTGTATATTACCACTATTACCACCACATAATGGCTGTATAATACCACTATTACCACCACATAATGGCTGTATATTACCACTATACTATTACCACCACATAATGGCTGTATATTACCACTATACTATTACCACCACATAATGACTGTATAATACCACTATACTATTACCACCACATAATGGCTGTATATTACCACTATTACCACCACATAATGGCTGTATAATACCACTATACTATTACCACCACATAATGGCTGTATATTACCACTATTACCACCACATAATGACTGTATAATACCACTATTACCACCACATAATGGCTGTATAATACCACTATACTATTACCACCACATAATGGCTGTATAATCCCACTATACTCTAAAGAAATAAAATCCACAATATTAAGACCAATATTCTCCCCAAGCAGTGACAACTATTGAGTTGGATCTAGCTATATACAGTAGCTTCATACCTTCATAAGTGATTATAGTGCAGTTACTTCCAGTGACTCACAGGGGGCATCTTCTATGCATGAATTAACACGAAGTGACATTTTTGCTAGTTGAAGTTTCCTTTTTCTTTTCCATTTGGCCCGGCCGTCATGAAGACTTCTCCAATCCATGACTCGTCTCTGCAGGATCTGCCAGGCTCCTGGCTCCAGCACCATCCTCACCTCTATACAAACTCCCCATCCCCATGTGTAATGCTTCACACAGTAATAGAGCCCTGTCTGTGCCCCTTGTATAAGCAGTTAATTATAATATATACTAGTCGGCCCGTCTGCCTCCCCATAAAAGCAGCTGGGCCCAATATATGCCTGCAAATAGTCACACCTCTCTGCACCTCTTATATAGTATAAGTCTTCTCTGTGTCTCCATGTAGTATAGGTCCCCGCTATGCAGATGGATAGTGCAGGCCCCCTCTTTGCATCCATATAGTTAGACCTCACTCTCTTCCCAAATAGTAGTTTGGTCCCCCTGTGTCACCATATGGTAGTTGGGCCTCTCTATGCCCTCAAATAGTGGCTAGGTCCCTCTGTGCCCCTATATGATGGCTAGGTCCCCTCTGTGCCCTCATATAGTGGTTAGGTCCCGCTAAGCCCCTATATGGTTGTTAGGTCCCTCTGTGCCCTCATATAGTGGTTAGGTCCCTCTGTGCCCTCATATAGTGGTTAGGTCCCTCTGTGCCCCTATATGGTGGTTAGGTCCCCTCTGTGCCCTCATATAGTGGTTAGGTCCCGCTAAGCCCCTATATGGTTGTTAGGTCCCTCTGTGCCCTCATATAGTGGTTAGGTCCCCTCTGTGCCCTCATATAGTGGTTAGGTCCCCTCTGTGCCCTCATATAGTGGTTAGGTCCCTCTGTGCCCCTATATGGTGGTTAGGTCCCCTCTGTGCCCTCATATAGTGGTTAGGTCCCTTCTGTGCCCTCATTTAGTGGTTAGGTCCCCTCTTTCCTCTATATGGTGGCTTGGTCCCCTCTGTACATCCAGATAGGTAGCCACCCCAGTTGGTAGTATCCCCATCCCCGTGGGCAATCTCCCTATAGGTAATCCCCCTGTAGCTATTGAGCCCCCCCCCCCAATAGACAATGATCCTTTAGGTGATCCCCCTGTAGAATATCCCCCCGTCATGTATGACATCACTCATGTGCCAGTGAGCTGGGGGAGGGAGCGGCCTCTTGTGGATAGAGGCATAATGCCTGCCTGACTGGCAGAGCAGGGTGTTGGCATGTGCCTAGAGACCATCCACTGGGGCAGCCTGCTGCCCCTGGGCCATTCTCCTCTTGGTGATGTGCAGGGAAATAGCAGATCACCAGGAGGCGGACAAGAGTGGCCCATGGAGAGGACCGGCCCATCTGGCATTTACCCACAATGCCAGCTAGCAAGTCCGGCCCTGACCCCAGGTGTGTCGGTTCTCCTTGTACAGTACATATAATACACTCCCCTTCTACAACCCATTTGTAAATCATCTAAACAAAGTTATATCTACCTGCCCGGTCAGGGGTTCCCGCACACCGACTGTCATGGCACCTGATGGCGTGTGGTATGTGAGGGAGAGAACGCTCGCACTCGGGAGCAGGAAGTGATTGGCGGAGCATTGTCCATCATCTCTTCAAGGGCTCCCAATAAGGTGCTTTTATTTTCAGGTTTTGGCCTTGTGCACTATATGGCGGGGAGGGGGCACGGCATTGCCCGTGGGTAGACGCGTCCTCCCCGTGCGCTAAATGTCTAAACTTTTGTGCCAAAAAAACAGGCTAAAAATTTGAGCTGTAGAATTTTTTTCTTAGAGAATTAAAAACTAGCTGTGCATAAAAAAACGAATCAAAATGCATCATTTTAACATCTACAAAAATGGCGATGACCACAGTTTTGTGTACGCTAAAAAGTACATTCAACCCTTTTCTTTCTTTTTTTTAATGGATGTTAATGGGAAAACGTATTAAAATGGATGCGCAAAATTGTATCAGTTTGTTTGTAAAAAATAAAATAAAAAATTGTGTGAACCTAAGTGTAAGAGCACATTTTATAATAAAGAAACAAAAGTTACATTTCAGGGGATTTTTTTTTCAAGGGGCTTTATACCCCAGGTCGGCAGTTTATTGATTTTATATTGTAACCTGGGACCTGCGTGTGAGAGGGGTGCGTGTTACTAAATATCCATCTAGACGATGGGCCCCTCTGTACATCCATATAGTAGCTGGGACCCTCTGTGCATCCATATAGTAGTTAGGCCTCTGTATACATCCATATAGTAGTTAGGCCTCTGTATACATCCATATAGTAGCCTGGACCCTCTGTACATCCATATAGTAGTTAGGCCCCTCTGTACATCCATATAGTAGTTAGGCCCCTCTGTACATCCATATAGTAGTTAGGCCCCTCTGTACATCCATATAGTAGTTAGGCCCCTCTGTACATCCATATATTAGTTAGGCCTCTCTGTGCATCCATATAGTAGCCGGGACCCTCTGTGCATCCATATAGCAGTTAGGCCTCTGTATACATCCATATAGCAGTTAGGCCTCTGTATACATCCATATAGTAGTTAGGCCTCTGTATACATCCATATAGTAGTTAGGCCTCTGTATACATCCATATAGTAGTTAGGCCCCTCTGTGCATCCATATAATAGTTAGGCCTCTCTGTGCATCCATATAGTAGTTAGGCCCCTCTGTACATCCATATAGTAGTTAGGCCCCTCTGTACATCCATATAGTAGTTAGGCCCCTCTGTACATCCATATAGTAGTTAGGCCCCTCTGTACATCCATATAGTAGCCTGGACCCTCTGTGCATCCATATAGTAGTTAGGCCTCTCTGTGCATCCATATAGTAGTTAGGCCCCTCTGTACATCCATATAGTAGTTAGGCCCCTCTGTACATCCATATAGTAGTTAGGCCCCTCTGTACATCCATATAGTAGTTAGGCCCCTCTGTACATCCATATAGTAGTTAGGCCCCTCTGTATACATCCATATAGTAGTTAGGCCTCTGTATACATCCATATAGTAGTTAGGCCTCTGTATACATCCATAAAGTAGTTAGGCCTCTCTGTACATCCATATAGTAGTTAGGCCCCTCTGTACATCCATATATTAGTTAGGCCTCTCTGTGCATCTATATAGTAGCCGGGACCCTCTGTGCATCCATATAGTAGTTAGGCCTCTGTATACATCCATATAGTAGTTAGGCCTCTGTATACATCCATATAGTAATTAGGCCTCTGTATACATCCATATAGCAGTTAGGCCTCTGTATACATCCATATAGTAGTTAGGCCTCTGTATACATCCATATAGTAGTTAGGCCTCTGTATACATCCATATAGTAGTTAGGCCTCTGTATACATCCATATAGCAGTTAGGCCTCTGTATACATCCATATAGCAGTTAGGCCTCTGTATACATCCATATAGCAGTTAGGCCTCTGTATACATCCATATAGTAGTTAGGCCTCTGTATACATCCATATAGTAGTTAGGCCTCTGTATACATCCATATAGTAGTTAGGCCTCTGTATACATCCATATAGCAGTTAGGCCTCTGTATACATCCATATAGTAGTTAGGCCTCTGTATACATCCATATAGTAGTTAGGCCTCTGTATACATCCATATAGTAGTTAGGCCTCTGTATACATCCATATAGCAGTTAGGCCTCTGTATACATCCATATAGCAGTTAGGCCTCTGTATACATCCATATAGTAGTTAGGCCTCTGTATACATCCATATAGCAGTTAGGCCTCTGTATACATCCATATAGTAGTTAGGCCTCTGTATACATCCATATAGTAGTTAGGCCTCTGTATACATCCATATAGTAGTTAGGCCTCTGTATACATCCATATAGTAGTTAGGCCTCTCTGTACATCCATATAGTAGTTAGGCCTCTCTGTACATCCATATAGTAGTTAGGCCCCTCTGTGCATCCATATAGTAGCCAGGACCCTCTGTGCATCCATATAGCAGTTAGGCCCCTCTGTGCATCCATATAGTAGTTAGGCCTCTGTATACATCCATATAGTAGTTAGGCCTCTGTATACATCCATATAGTAGTTAGGCCCCTCTGTACATCCATATAGTAGTTAGGCCCCTCTGTACATCCATATAGTAGTTAGGCCCCTCTGTACATCCATATAGTAGTTAGGCCTCTCTGTGCATCCATATAGTAGTTAGGCCCCTCTGTACATCCATATATTAGTTAGGCCTCTCTGTGCATCCATATAGTAGCGGGGACCCTCTGTGCATCCATATAGTAGTTAGGCCTCTGTAAACATCCATATAGTAGTTAGGCCCCTCTGTACATCCATATAGTAGCCGGGACCCTCTGTGCATCCATATAGTAGTTAGGCCTCTGTATACATCCATATAGTAGTTAGGCCCCTCTGTACCCCCATATAGTAGTTAGGCCTCTGTATACATCCATATAGTAGTTAGGCCCCTCTGTACATCCATATAGTAGTTAGGCCTCTGTATACATCCATATAGTAGTTAGGCCCCTCTGTACATCCATATAGTAGCCGGGACCCTCTGTGCATCCATATAGTAGTTAGGCCTCTGTATACATCCATATAGTAGTTAGGCCTCTGTATACATCAATAAAGTAGTTAGGCCTCTCTGTGCATCCATATAGTAGTTAGGCCTCTGTAAACATCCATATAATAGTTAGGCCTCTCTGTGCATCCATATAGTAGTTAGGCCTCTGTATACATCCATATAATAGTTAGGCCTCTCTGTGCATCCATAAAGTAGTTAGGCCTCTGTATACATCCATATAATAGTTAGGCCTCTGTATACATCCATATAATAGTTAGGCCTCTCTGTGCATCCATATAGTAATTAGGCTTCTCTGTGCATCCATATAGTAGTTAGGCCTCTCTGTGCATCCATTTAGCAGTTAGGCCTCTGTATACATCCATATAGTAGTTAGGCCTCTCTGTGCATCCATATAGTAGTTAGGCCTCTGTATACATCCATATAATAGTTAGGCCTCTCTGTGCATCCATATAGTAATTAGGCCTCTGTATACATCCATATAGTAGTTAGGCCTCTCTGTGCATCCATATAGTAATTAGGCCTCTGTATACATCCATATAATAGTTAGGCCTCTCTGTGCATCCATATAGTAATTAGGCCTCTCTGTGCATCCATATAGTAGTTAGGCCTCTGTATACATCAATAAAGTAGTTAGGCCTCTCTGTGCATCCATATAGTAGTTAGGCCTCTGTAAACATCCATATAGTAGTTAGGCCCCTCTGTACATCCATAAAGTAGTTAGGCCCCTCTGTACATCCATATAGTAATTAGGCCTCTGCATACATCCATATAGTAGTTAGGCCCCTCTGTACATCCATATAGTAGTTAGGCCTCTCTGTGCATCCATATAGTAGTTAGGCCCCTCTGTACATCCATATATTAGTTAGGCCTCTCTGTGCATCCATATAGTAGCCGGGACCCTCTGTGCATCCATATAGTAGTTAGGCCTCTGCATACATCCATATAGTAATTAGGCCTCTGTATACATCCATATAGTAGTTAGGCCTCTGTAAACATCCATATAATAGTTAGGCCTCTCTGTGCATCCATAAAGTAGTTAGGCCTCTGTATAAATCCATATATTAGTTAGGCCCCTCTGTGCATCCATATAGTAGCCAGGACCCTCTGTGCATCCATATAGTAATTAGGCTTCTCTGTGCATCCATATAGTAGTTAGGCCTCTCTGTGCATCCATATAGTAGTTAGGCCTCTGTATACATCCATATAGTAGTTAGGCCTCTCTGTGCATCCATATAGTAGTTAAGCCTCTGTATACATCCATATAATAGTTAGGCCTCTCTGTGCATCCATATAGTAATTAGGCCTCTCTGTGCATCCATATAGTAGTTAGGCCTCTCTGTGCATCCATATAGTAGTTAGGCCTCTGTATACATCCATATAGTAGTTAGGCCTCTCTGTACATCCATATAGTAGTTAGGCCTCTGTATACATCCATATAATAGTTAGGCCTCTCTGTGCATCCATATAGTAATTAGGCCTCTCTGTGCATCCATATAGTAGTTAGGCCTCTGTATACATCCATATAGTAGTTAGGCCTCTCTGTACATCCATATAGTAGTTAGGCCTCTGTATACATCCATATAATAGTTAGGCCTCTGTATACATCCATATAATAGTTAGGCCTCTCTGTGCATCCATATAGTAATTAGGCCTCTCTGTGCATCCATATAGTAGTTAGGCCTCTCTGTGCATCCATATAGTAGTTAGGCCTCTCTGTGCATCCATATAGTAGTTAGGACCCTCTGTGCATCCATATAGTAGTTAGGCCTCTCTGTGCATCCATATAGTAGTTAGGCCTCTCTGTACATCCATATAGTAGTTAGGCCTCTGTATACATCCATAGAGTAGTTAGGCCTCTCTGTGCATCCATATAGTAGTTAGGCCTCTGTATACATCCATATAGTAGTTAGGCCCCTCTGTACATCCGTACAGCAGTTAGGCCTCTGTATACATCCATATAGCAGTTAGGCCTCTGTATACATCCATATAGTAGTTAGGCCTCTGTATACATCCATATAGTAGTTAGGGCCCCTCTGTACATCCATAGAGTAGTTAGGCCTCTCTGTGCATCCATATAGTAGTTAGGCCTCTGTATACATCCATATAGTAGTTAGGCCCCTCTGTACATCCGTACAGCAGTTAGGCCTCTGTATACATCCATATAGCAGTTAGGCCTCTGTATACATCCATATAGTAGTTAGGCCTCTGTATACATCCATATAGTAGTTAGGCCCCTCTGTACATCCGTACAGCAGTTAGGCCTCTGTATACATCCATATAGTAGTTAGGCCCCTCTGTACATCCGTACAGCAGTTAGGCCTCTGTATACATCCATATAGCAGTTAGGCCTCTGTATACATCCATATAGTAGTTAGGCCTCTGTATACATCCATATAGTAGTTAGGCCCCTCTGTACATCCATAGAGTAGTTAGGCCTCTCTGTGCATCCATATAGTAGTTAGGCCTCTGTATACATCCATATAGTAGTTAGGCCCCTCTGTACATCCGTACAGCAGTTAGGCCTCTGTATACATCCATATAGCAGTTAGGCCTCTGTATACATCCATATAGTAGTTAGGCCTCTGTATACATCCATATAGTAGTTAGGCCCCTCTGTACATCCATATAGTAGTTAGGCCTCTCTGTACATCCATATAGTAGTTAGGCCTCTCTGTACATCCATTTAGCAGTTAGGCCTCTGTACATCTGTATAGCAGTTAGGCCTCTCTGTATGTTAATGGGAAAACGTATTAAAATGGATGCGCACAATTGTATCAGTTTGTTTGTAAAAAAAAAAAAATATATAGTGTTAACCCAAGTGTGAACCTAAGTGTAAGAGCACATTTTATGGTAAAGAAACAAAAGTTACATTTTAGGGGATCTTTTTTTCAAGGGGCTTTATACCCCAGGTCGGCAGTTTATTGATTTTATATTGTAACCTGGGACCTGCGTGTGAGAGGGGTGCGTGTTACTAAATATCCATCTAGAAGATGGGCCCCTCTGTACATCCATATAGTAGCGGGGACCCTCTGTACATCCATATAGTAGTTAGGCCCCTCTGTACATCCATATAGTAGCGGGGACCCTCTGTACATCCATATAGTAGTTAGGCCTCTGTATACATCCATATAGTAGTTAGGCCTCTGTACATCCATATAGTAGTTAGGCCCCTCTGTACATCCATATAGTAGCCGGGACCCTCTGTGCATCCATATAGTAGCCGGGACCCTCTGTGCATCCATATAGTAGTTAGGCCTCTGTATACATCCATATAGTAGTTAGGCCCCTCTGTACATCCATATAGTAGCCGGGACCCTCTGTACATCCATATAGTAACCGGGACCCTCTGTGCATCCATATAGTAGTTAGGCCTCTCTGTGCATCCATATAGTAGTTAGGCCTCTCTGTACATCCATATAGTAGCTGGGACCCTCTGTGCATCCATACAGTAATTAGGCCTCTCTGTGCATCTATATAGTAGCCAGGACCCTCTGTGCATCCATATAGTAGTCAGGCCTCTCTGTGCATCCATATAGTAGTTAGGCCTCTGTATACATCCATATAGTAGTTAGGCCTCTGTATACATCCATATAGTAGTTAGGCCTCTGTATACATCCATATAGTAGTTAGGCCTCTGTATACATCCATATAGTAGCCGGGACCCTCTGTACATCCATATAGTAGTTAGGCCCCTCTGTGCATCCATATAGTAGTTAGGCCCCTCTGTGCATCCATATAGTAGTTAGGCCCCTCTGTACATCCATATAGTAGTTAGGCCTCTGTATACATCCATATAGTAGTTAGGCCTCTGCATACATCCATATAGTAGTTAGGCCTCTGTATACATCCATATAGTAGTTAGGCCTCTGTATACATCCATATAGTAGCCGGGACCCTCTGTACATCCATATAGTAGTTAGGCCTCTGTATACATCCATATAGTAGTTAGGCCTCTGCATACATCCATATAGTAGCCGGGACCCTCTGTACATCCATATAGTAGTTAGGCCCCTCTGTGCATCCATATAGTAGTTAGGCCTCTCTGTGCATCCATATTGTAGTTCGGCCTCTGCATACATCCATATAGTAGTTAGGCCCCTCTGTGCATCCATATAGTAGTTAGGCCTCTCTGTGCATCCATATAGTAGCCGGGACCCTCTGTGCATCCATATAGTAGCCGGGACCGTCTGTACATCCATATAGTAGCCGGGACCCTCTGTGCATCCATATAGTAGCCGAGACCCTCTGTACATCCATATAGTAGCCGAGACCCTCTGTACATCCATATAGTAGTTAGGCCTCTCTGTGCATCCATATAGTAGTTAGGCCTCTCTGTGCATCCATATAGTAGTTAGGCCTCTCTGTGCATCCATATAGTAGCCGGGACCCTCTGTACATCCATATAGTAGCCGAGACCCTCTGTACATCCATATAGTAGCCGAGACCCTCTGTACATCCATATAGTAGCCGAGACCCTCTGTACATCCATATAGTAGTTAGGCCTCTCTGTGCATCCATATAGTAGTTAGGCCTCTCTGTGCATCCATATAGTAGTTAGGCCTGTCTGTGCATCCATATAATAGCCGGGACCTTCTGTACATCCATATAGTAGCCAGGACCCTCTGTACATCCATATAGTAGCCAGGACCCTCTGTACATCCATATAGTAGCCAGGACCCTCTGTACATCCATATAGTAGCCGGGACCCTCTGTACATCCATATAGTAGCCGAGACCCTCTGTGCATCCATATAGTAGCCGAGACCCTCTGTACATCCATATAGTAGTTAGGCCCCTCTGTACATCCATATAGTAGTTAGGACCCTTTGTACATCCATATAGTAGCCGAGACCCTCTGTACATCCATATAGTAGTTAGGCCCCTCTGTACATCCATATAGTAGCTGGGACCCTCTGTACATCCATATAGTAGCCAGGACCCTCTGTGCATCCATATAGTAGTTAGGCCTCTCTGTGCATCCATATAGTAGCTGGGACCCTCTGTACATCCATATAGTAGCTGGGACCCTCTGTACATCCATATAGTAGTTAGGCCCCGCTGTATACATCCATATAGTAGTTAGGCCTCTCTGTGCATCCATATAGTAGTTAGGCCTCTGTATACATCCATATAGTAGTTAGGCCTCTGTATACATCCATATAGTAGTTAGGCCTCTCTGTGCATCCATATAGCAGTTAGGCCTCTGTATACATCCATATAGCAGTTAGGACTCTGTATACATCCATATAGCAGTTAGGCCTCTGTATACATCCATATAGCAGTTAGGCCTCTGTATACATCCATATAGTAGTAAGGCCCCTTCTGTACATCCATATAATGATTAGGTCTCTCTGTCTTTTTATTTAGCGGTTAGGGCCCCCACTGTACATCCATATGGTGTTTAGGCCACTCTGTTTTCCCATATAGTAGTTAGACTCCCTGTGTCCCATATAATAGGTAGACCCCCATGTCCTATATTGTAGTTAGACCCCTTGTGTTCCTATATAATAGACCCCCAGTGTCCCCATATAATAGACCCCTGTGTCCCATATAGTCAACACTGAGAGCAGCATTTGAATGGGCTGGGTCTGCGTCGCTGGTGTCCAGTGGTCCAGGTTGGTTCCCGCAGTGAGACCTCCCGGGCTGCCTGCCATCTGCTGTTGTTTCAGCCCACATCCAGCAATCGATGGGACATCGATAACCGGCCCATCTACCTCTACTATCGTGGTCACTTGTCCTCCCCCCCTCCCCCACCCTTGGGATTTCTTCTCGTTTTTATTGCTGGGAAAATAAGCAGTAAAAGTTTTGAATAGAAGCCCTCTGCCCCTCGGCCCTTTGTCTCCGGCCCCCTCCTCATAGTGTGTAAGCTTTTGGGCCCCTCACTCCTCATGTATGGTCTATAATTACATGTCTATCTCTGCTTTGTGTCTGTGTATGTCCCCCCAGAATTGTACAGCGCTACGGAATCTGTTGGTACTATATAACACTTATTCTACTTCTTCAGGTTTATATTCCTGTAACTAATGGGAGGAAATTTTTTGTCCCCTCTAGGATCTGGCTGTAACGGGCAAAAGCAGATCTCCGAGACACCTCAGAAAGGATGGATCTCCAGGGATCGGCCACAGAAGACGGAACACAAAAGAAAAAGAAGAGGCCTTTGGTGCCGCCATCTCCCCGGCCGCCCCGCTCATTGTTCTGTTTAGGCCTTCAAAACCCGTTCAGGAAGCGCTGTATCAACATAGTAGAATGGAAGTATCCTTCACCGAGCTGCCCACCCAGTCCTGTGTATTCTAATAGAGTGTATAGTCATCTGCAGCTCAGACCGCCATCTCCATGAAAGTTCTAACAGGCCAGGAGGGCCGTATTCCTGCCGCGCCTCTCTGCTCTTCTTCCTCTTTGTAGCCTTAAGCGCTCAGGATTCCTGCCGCGTCTCTCTGCTCTTCTTCCTCTTTGTAGCCTTGAGCGCTCAGGATTCCTGCCGCGTCTCTCTGCTCTTCTTCCTCTTTGTAGCCTTGAGCGCTCAGGATTCCTGCCGCGTCTCTCTGCTCTTCTTCCTCTTTGTAGCCTTGAGCGCTCAGGATTCCTGCCGCGTCTCTCTGCTCTTCTTCCTCTTTGTAGCCTTGAGCGCTCAGGATTCCTGCCGCGTCTCTCTGCTCTTCTTCCTCTTTGTAGCCTTGAGCGCTCAGGATTCCTGCCGCGTCTCTCTGCTCTTCTTCCTCTTTGTAGCCTTGAGCGCTCAGGATTCCTGCCGCGTCTCTCTGCTCTTCTTCCTCTTTGTAGCCTTGAGCGCTCAGGATTCCTGCCGCGTCTCTCTGCTCTTCTTCCTCTTTGTAGCCTTGAGCGCTCAGGATTCCTGCCGCGTCTCTCTGCTCTTCTTCCTCTTTGTAGCCTTGAGCGCTCAGGATTCCTGCCGCGTCTCTCTGCTCTTCTTCCTCTTTGTAGCCTTGAGCGCTCAGGATTCCTGCCGCGTCTCTCTGCTCTTCTTCCTCTTTGTAGCCTTGAGCGCTGAGGATTCCTGCCGCGGCCGGCCTTGTTACTATAGGCGATCAAAGAAGAAAACCCGATCTAGGGTGTAGCTACAAAGACAAAAGATGGGGAACAAGGGCAGAGAAGCGTTGAAAGCGGACGACACGGAACCTCATAGACCCCGCCACCCTGCAGAAAACTATGGGGGAGATTTATGAAAGGGTGTAAATATACACCTGGTATAAACTGCCCACAGCAACCAATCACAGCTCAGCTTTCAGCTCTGGTAGAACAAAAGCTGAGCTGTGATTGGTTGCAGCGGGAACTTTACACCCTTTCATAAATCTCCCCCTATGTGTCTGATTTCCTTATAGCAGCCGACCAGCGCTAAACCTCAAAGGGGTCTCCAGCATTAGAAAAACATAGGTTCCCAGGTTCACCCATAGGCCCAGTCCATTCTCTTGGTAGAATCCTTCAGGTCGTAGATGACTCTTTGTCTGTAGGTTCCCGGTCTATCACCCATAGGCCCAGTCCATTCTCTTGGTAGAATCCTTCAGGTCGTAGATGACTCTTTGTCTGTAGGTTCCCGGTCTATCACCCATAGGCCCAGTCCATTCTCTTCGTAGAATCCTTCAGGTCGTAGATGACTCTTTGTCTGTAGGTTCCCGGTCTATCACCCATAGGCCCAGTCCATTCTCTTGGTAGAATCCTTCAGGTCGTAGACGACTCTTTGTCTGTAGGTTCCCGGTCTATCACCCATAGGCCCAGTCCATTCTCTTCGTAGAATCCTTCAGGTCGTAGATGACTCTTTGTCTGTAGGTTCCCGGTCTATCACCCATAGGCCCAGTCCATTCTCTTGGTAGAATCCTTCAGGTCGTAGATGACTCTTTGTCTGTAGGTTCCCGGTCTATCACCCATAGGCCCAGTCCATTCTCTTGGTAGAATCTCTCAGGTCGTAGATGACTCTTTGTCTGTAGGTTCCTGGTCTACCACCCATAGGCCCAGTCAATTCTCTTGGTAGAATCCCTCAGGTCGTAGATGACTCTGTCCATTCTCTTGGTAACGGTTAGAACCTCTCCCGTCCTAGATGACTCTGTAGGTTCCCGGGTTTACCAATAGGCACAGTACATTCTCTTGGTAATGGTTAGAATCCCTCCCATCCTAGATGGCTCTGTAGGTTCCCGGCTTCACTCATAGTCACAGTCCATTCTCTTGGTTACAGTTAGAATCCCTCCAGTTGTAGATGACTTTGTAGGCTCCCGGTCTATCACCCATAGGCAAAGTCCATTCTCTTGGTAATGGTTAGAATCCCTCAGATCGTAGATGACTTTGTAGGTTCCCTGTCTATCACCCATAGGCACAGTCAATTCTCTTGGTTACAGTTAGAATCCCTCAGGTCGTAGATAACTTTGTAGGTTCCCGGTCTATCACCCATAGGCAAAGTCCATTCTCTTGGTAATGGTTAGAATCCCTCAGATCGTAGATGACTTTGTAGGTTCCCTGTCTATCACCCATAGGCACAGTCAATTCTCTTGGTTACAGTTAGAATCCCTCAGGTCGTAGATAACTTTGTAGGTTCCCGGTCTATCACCCATAGGCACAGTCCATTCTCTTGGTTACAGTTAGAATCCCTCCAGTTGTAGATGACTTTGTAGGTTCCCGGTCTATCACCCATAGGCAAAGTCCATTCTCTTGGTAACGGTTAGAACCCCTTAGGTCGTAGATGACTTTCTAGGTTCCCGGGTTCACCCATAGGCACAGTCCATTCTCTTAGTTACAGTTAGAATCCCTCTGGTTGAAGATGACTTTGTAGGTTCCCGGGTTCACCCATAGGCACAGTCCATTCTCTTGGTTACAGTTAGAATCCCTCAGGTCGTAGATGACTTTGTAGGTTCCCGGTCTATCACCCATAGGCACAGTCCATTCTCTTAGTTACAGTTAGAATCCCTCTGGTTGAAGATGACTTTCTAGGTTCCCGGGTTCACCCATAGGCACAGTCCATTCTCTTAGTTACAGTTAGAATCCCTCTGGTTGAAGATGACTTTGTAGGTTCCCGGGTTCACCCATAGGCACAGTCCATTCTCTTGGTTACAGTTAGAATCCCTCAGGTCGTAGATGACTTTGTAGGTTCCCGGTCTATCACCCATGGGCACAGTCCATTCTCTTGGTAATTGTTAGAATCCCTCCCGTCCTAGATCGCTCTGTAGGTTCCCGGGTTCACCTATAGGCACAGTCCATTCTTCTCTCGTTAGTTTTATATTCAGTCACTTCTTTCCTTTGACTCCTGTGACTCCAGACCATTCGAGGTTATAATTCTCCTCACAATATTTGCCAATTGTGTGGCACTAGCAATCTATTTACCGATGCCGGAAGAAGACACCAACGCTACAAATGCCATCTTGGTAATGACTGTTAATTCTTTATTGATGTTGTTGTGTTACGCTACTTCCTGCCTCCGAGGGGTTACGGCCTCATACACCTTTAATAACTGATGGCCAAATGATTGTCTGGCCGTCACTTATGTTGCGCCAGTGAGAGCGTTGGCCGTGGCTTATCTCGTCCTTAACAAAGGGGTTGGCGGTGATTTTCCATCCTCTGTCAGTGGTTCATTGGGAGCATACACCATAGACTGATGGCTGATTCGGCCAACATAGGTTTAATAGTGTACCGCCCCCCGATCAACCACCGACAGAAGCGACTGCCCCAATCAGTGGAATCAGCGCTGTTACTGGGCCCAGTCAGTTGTGCAGTGTACAGGCCCATTAGTTTATTGCTATTGGTGACATATCCCCGGGACGGGTAGATGTGCAGGCAGAGGTGATTTATTCCTCCATCATCAGCCACTTACTGGTCCCTTTACACAAGCCGGATATCAGCAACGAGTGTTCCTAGGAAGGGTCATCAATTTGAATTAATTTAAAGAGGTTCTCCAGCGTTAGTAAAACATGGCCACTTTCCTCCAGAGGCAGCACCGCTCTTGTCTCCAGTTTGGGTGCCCGTTTTGCAACTCAGTTCCATTGAAGTGAATGGAGCTTAAAGGGAAGGTGTCACCTCAATGTTCTGTTACTGATTAGTGTCAGATGCTAAAACTTTTTCTTTTATTCTGATCTGTTTAAATTTTCTGACTCTAATTTTATGTCACTATTTGTACATTGTTATGGGGGCGGCCATCTTGCCTGGGCTGTTTTTAACAGCATCTAGTGACATGCTTTACAGACTCTGTCCCCTTGAGATGAATGTGAGCCATTACTGAGCGCGCTCTGTGACCTGTGAAGAGGTCATCCCACAGGGAGGGGCTGATGTCTCCTCTACTGGTGTCACATGACGCTGCAATGCTGTACAGATCACTTTACAGCACCCTCCTCTTATCACCACAGGGAGCAGCTACTGTCTCCTTTATCTACTGGTGTCACATGACGCTGCAATGCTTTACTGCAAAATATCAGGATCATTACATAATATAGACAGAAAAATGGGAAATTAGGAAAAATGTCAAAAATTCTTATAATAAACATAATTTATACAATAAGTCATTTTCTGATGAGACTGTCCCTTTAATTAAAAAACGAAAAAAGAAAGGAAAGACGTGTGTGTGAAAAAAGATAGAAATATCCAACAAAATTAATTCAATGTAAAGACAGACCAGACAAACCTCCCCCTCACTCAAGACCTCCCCCTCCAAGGGGAGAGGAACCCCCCTTAGCCAAGACCTCCCCCTCCAAGGGGAGAGGAAACCCCCTCACCCAAGACCTCTCCCTCCAAGGGGAGAGGAAACCCCCTCACTCAAGACCTCCCCCTCCAAGGGGAGAGGAACCCCCCTTAGCCAAGACCTCCCCCTCCCAGGGGAGAGGAAACCCCCTCACCCAAGACCTCCCCCTCACCCAAGACCTCCCCCTCCAAGGGGAGAGGAAACCCCCTCACCCAAGACCTCTCCCTCCAAGGGGAGAGGAAACCCCCTTAGCCAAGACCTCCCCCTCCAAGGGGAGAGGAAACCCCCTCACCCAAGACCTCTCCCTCCAAGGGGAGAGGAAACCCCCTCACCCAAGACCTCTCCCTCCAAGGGGAGAAGAAACCCCCTCACCCAAGACCTCTCCCTCCAAGGGGAGAGGAAACCCCCTCACCCAAGACCTCCCCCTCACCCAAGACCTCCCCCTCCAAGGGGAGAGGAAACCCCCTCACCCAAGACCTCTCCCTCCAAGGGGAGAGGAAACCCCCTCACCCAAGACCTCTCCCTCCAAGGGGAGAGGAAATCCCCTCACCCAAGACCTCTCCCTCCAAGGGGAGAGGAAACCCCCTCACCCAAGACCTCCCCCTCACCCAAGACCTCCCCCTCCAAGGGGAGAGGAAACCCCCTCACCCAAGACCTCCCCCTCACCCAAGACCTCCCCCTCCAAGGGGAGAGGAAACCCCCTCACCCAAGACCTCTCCCTCCAAGGGGAGAGGAAACCCCCTTAGCCGAGACCTCCCCCTCCAAGGGGAGAGGAAACCCCCTCACCCAAGACCTCTCCCTCCAAGGGGAGAGGAAACCCCATCACCCAAGACCTCTCCCTCCAAGGGGAGATGAAACCCCCTCACCCAAGACCTCTCCCTCCAAGGGGAGAGGAAACCCCCTCATCCAAGACCTCCCCCTCACCCAAGACCTCCCCCTCCAAGGGGAGAGGAAACCCCCTCACCCAAGACCTCTCCCTCCAAGGGGAGAGGAAACCCCCTCACCCAAGACCTCCCCCTCACCCAAGACCTTCCCCTCCAAGGGGAGAGGAAACCCCCTCACCCAAGACCTCCCCCTCACCCAAGACCTCCCCCTCCAAGGGGAGAGGAAACCCCCTCACCCAAGACCTCCCCCTCACCCAAGACCTTCCCCTCCAAGGGGAGAGGAAACCCCCTCACCCAAGACCTCCCCCTCACCCAAGACCTCCCCCTCCAAGGGGAGAGGAAACCCCCTCACCCAAGACCTCCCCCTCACCCAAAACCTCCCCCTCACCCAAGACCTCCCCCTCACCCAAGACCTCCCCCTCCAAGGTTGGAGGAAGGAACAGCGGCCTCCTGTCCTAACCTGTGACACTAGAGAGAGAAGTTTTACACGTAGTGGGACACTACCCGGAGGATCTATGAGCCGGAGGAGATGTATCTGTAGTATTATCCGCCCCTCACAGTATATTACATGCTCCAGACTCCAGACATGCTCTAGACTTGTAACCACCCTTTGTTTATCAGTCACGGACCGTCTGTTGTCGGTGTTTATTATGTTGTTGTTTTAAACATTTTGGGGGGTGGATTTACGAAGACTAATATTGAATTTCGCCGGTCTTATATAAGGCCCCTCCTGTGCCTCTTAGTGAATCTGTTCCCGGTGTACCAAATCTATGCCAGCTTCCAGCAGGTATAGATTTGCGGCATGATTTGCGCCTTCAAGCAGGCGTAAATCATGATAAATGAGGCGTGGGAAGGAGGCCACGCCTCCTCCCCGCCTCATCACGTCCCCACAAGCTCCGCCGGGCCAGGGGGGAGGGGCGAATCTGTACCTTCTCCCTGGCGTACTCCTCTGGCGTAGGCTTCCCCCCCTTTAATTAATCCCCCCCTTTCTGTTATTACTTAACATTTCGGTATATACTGATGTGATGTGTGAGACCACCCGCATAGATATTAGGCCCCTCCCCTATGACTTCTCGTCGCCCCCCCACCCATGGATGATGCTATAGACCACCCACATGGATGTCAGGCCCCTCCCCTGTGACTTCGCATTGCCCCCGCCCATGGATGTCAGGCCCCTCCCCTGTGACTTCGCATCGCCCCCGCCCATGGATGTCAGGCCCCTCCCCTGTGACTTCGCATCGCCCCCCGCCCATGGATGTCAGGCCCCTCCCCTGTGACTTCGCATCGCCCCCGCCCATGGATGTCAGGGCCCCTCCCCTGTGACTTCGCATCGCCCCCGCCCATGGATGTCAGGCCCCTCCCTTGTGACTTCTTGGCGTTCCTAATTCTTCTTTCTTTCTCGCTTGCAGGAAAAGGTTGAATATATTTTCCTTTTATTTTCACAATTGAAGCTTTTCTGAAGATTGTGGCGTACGGCTTCATATTACACACCGACGCCTATCTCCGCAACGCCTGGAATCTCCTCGACTTCACAATCGTGGCAGTGGGGTAAGTGATGAGCCGTATACTGGTGGCACTCTAACCTTCATGTAGGGGCAGTGGGGTAAGTGATGAGCCGTATACTGGTGGGTATATAAGGAGGGGCTGTATACTGCCGGGTATATGGGGAGGGGCTGTATACTGCCGGGTATATGGGGATGGACTGTATACTGCAGGGTATATGGGGAGGGGCTGTATACTGCAGTGTATATGGGGAGGGGCTGTATACTGCCGGGTATATGGAGAGGGACTGTATACTGCCGGGTATATGGGGAGGGGCTGTATACTGCCGGGTATATGGGGATGGACTGTATACTGCAGGGTATATGGGGAGGGGCTGTATACTGCCGGGTATATGGGGAGGGGCTGTATACTGCCGGGTATATGGGGATGGACTGTATACTGCAGGGTATATGGGGAGGGGCTGTATACTGCCGGGTATATGGGGATGGACTGTATACTGCAGGGTATATAGGGATGGACTGTATACTGCAGGGTATATGGGGATGAACTGTATACTGCCGAGTATATGGGGATGGACTGTATACTGCCGGGTATATGGGGAGGGGCTGTATACTGCCGGGTATATGGGGAAGGACTGTATACTGCCGGGTATATGGGGATGGACTGTATACTGCCGGGTATATGGGGAGGGACTGTATACTGCAGGGTATATGGGGAGGGACTGTATACTGCAGGGTATATGGGGAGGGACTGTATACTGTATACTGCAGTGTATACGGGGAGGGGCTGTATACTGCCGGATATATGGGGAGGGGCTGTATACTGCAGTGTATACGGGGAGGGGCTGTATACTGCCGGATATATGGGGATGGACTGTATACTGCCGGGTATATGGGGAGGGGCTGTATACTGCAGTGTATATGGGGATGGACTGTATACTGCAGGGTATATGGGGAGGGACTGTATACTGCCGGGTATATGGGGAGGGGCTGTATACTGCAGGGTATATGGGGAGGGACTGTATACTGCCGGGTATATGGGGAGGGGCTGTATACTGCAGTGTATATGGGGAGGGGCTGTATACTGCCGGGTATATGGGGAGGGACTGTATACTGTCGGGTATATGGGGAGGGGCTGTATACTGCCGGGTATATGGGGAGGGGCTGTATACTGCAGGGTATATGGGGATGGACTGTATACTGCTGGGTATATGGGGAGGGACTGTATACTGCCGGGTATATGGGGAGGGGCTGTATACTGCAGGGTATATGGGGAGGGGGCTGTATACTGCCGGATATATGGGGAGGGGCTGTATACTGCCGGGTATATGGGGAGGGGGCTTTATACTGCAGGGTATATGGGGAGGGGCTGTATACTGCAGTGTATATGGGGAGGGGCTGTATACTGCCGGGTATATGGGGATGGACTGTATACTGCTGGGTATATAAGGAGGGGCTGTATACTGCAGGGTATATGGGGAGGGGCTGTATACTGCCGGGTATATGGGGATGGACTGTATACTGCAGTGTATATGGGGAGGGGCTGTATACTGCCGGGTATATGGGGAGGGGCTGTATACTGCCGGGTATATGGGGAGGGGCTGTATACTGCAGGGTATATGGGGAGGGGCTGTATACTGCCGGGTATATGGGGAGGGGCTGTATACTGCCGGGTATATGGGGAGGGGCTGTATACTGCCGGGTATATGGGGAGGGACTGTATACTGCCGGGTATATAAGGAGGGGCTGTATACTGCAGGGTATATGGGGAGGGGCTGTATACTGCCGGGTATATGGGGAGGGGCTGTATACTGCCGGGTATATGGGGAGGGGCTGTATACTGCCGGTATATGGGGAGGGGCTGTATACTGCCGGATATATGGGGAGGGGCTGTATACTGCCGGGTATATGGGGAGGGGCTGTATACTGCAGGGTATATGGGGATGGACTGTATACTGCAGGGTATATGGGGATGGACTGTATACTGCAGGGTATATGGGGATGGACTGTATACTGCAGGGTATATGGGGATGGACTGTATACTGCAGGGTATATGGGGATGGACTGTATACTGCAGGGTATATGGGGAGGGGCTGTATACTGCCGGATATATGGGGAGGGGCTGTATACTGTCGGGTATATGGGGAGGGGCTGTATACTGCCGGGTATATGGGGAGGGACTGTATACTGCTGGGTATATGGGGAGGGGCTGTATACTGCCGGGTATATGGGGATGGACTGTATACTGACGGGTATATGGGGAGGGACTGTATACTGCCGGGTATATGGGGAGGGACTGTATACTGTATACTGCCGGGTATATGGGGAGGGGCTGTATACTGCCGGGTATATGGGGAGGGGCTGTATACTGCCGGGTATATGGGGAGGGACTGTATACTGCAGTGTATATGGGGAGGGGCTGTATACTGCAGGGTATATGGGGAGGGGCTGTATACTGCCGGGTATATGGGGAGGGGCTGTATACTGCAGGGTATATGGGGAGGGACTGTATACTGCAGTATATATGGGGAGGGACTGTATACTGCCGAGTATATGGGGATAGACTGTATACTGCCGGGTATATGGGGAGGGACTGTATACTGCTGGGTATATGGGGATGGACTGTATACTGCCGGGTATATGGGGAGGGGCTGTATACTGCCGGGTATATGGGGATGGACTGTATACTGCAGGGTATATGGGGAGGGACTGTATACTGCCGGGTATATGGGGATGGACTGTATACTGCCGGGTATATGGGGAGGGACTGTATACTGCCGGGTATATGGGGAGGGGCTGTATACTGACGGGTATATGGGGATGGACTGTATACTGCTGGGTATATGGGGAGGGGCTGTATACTGCAGGGTATATGGGGAGGGGCTGTATACTGCCGGGTATATGGGGATGAACTGTATACTGCCGGGTATATGGGGATGGACTGTATACTGCCGGGTATATGGGGATGGACTGTATACTGCCGGGTATATGGGGAGGGGGCTGTATACTGCAGTGTATATGGGGAGGGGCTGTATACTACCGGGTATATGGGGAGGGGCTGTATACTGCCGGGTATATGGGGAGGGGCTGTATACTGCAGGGTATATGGGGAGGGGCTGTATACTGCAGTGTATATGGGGATGGGCTGTATACTGTATACTGCCGGGTATATGGGGATGGACTGTATACTGCCGGGTATATGGGGGATGGACTGTATACTGCCGGGTATATGGGGAGGGGCTGTATACTGCCGGGGTATATGGGAGGGGCTGTATACTGCAGGGTATATGGGGAGGGGCTGTATACTGCAGGGTATATGGGATGGGCTGTATACTGCCGGGTATATGGGGGAGGGGCTGTATACTACAGTGTATATGGGGAGTGGCTGTATACTGCCGGTATATGGGAGGGGCGTATACTGCCGGGTATATGGGTGATGGGCTGTATACTGCGGGGTATATGGGGAGGGACTGTATACGGAAGGTTATATGGGGATGGACTGTATACTGCCGGGTATAATTGGGGATGGACTGTATACTGACGGGTATATGGGGAGGGGCTGTATACTGCCGGGTATATGGGGAGGGGCTGTATACTGCAGGGTATATGGGGATGGACTGTATACTGCAGTGTATATGGGGATGGGCTGTATACTGCAGGGTATATGGGGAGGGGCTGTATACTGCCGGGTATATGGGGAGGGACTGTATACTGAAGGGTATATGGGGATGGACTGTATACTGCCGGGTATATGGGGATGGACTGTATACTGACGGGTATATGGGGAGGGGCTGTATACTGCCGGGTATATGGGGAGGGGCTGTATACTGCAGGGTATATGGGGATGGACTGTATACTGCAGTGTATATGGGGATGGCTGTATACTGCAGGGTATATGGGGAGGGGCTGTATACTGCCGGGTATATGGGGAGGGGCTGTATACTGCCGGGTATATGGGGATGGACTGTATACTGCCGGGTATATGGGGAGGGGCTGTATACTGCCGGGTATATGGGGATGGACTGTATACTGCCGGGTATATGGGGATGGACTGTATACTGCTGGGTATATGGGGATGGACTGTATACTGCTGGGTATATGGGGAGGGGACTGTATACTGCCGGGTATATGGGGATGGACTGTATACTGCCGGGTATATGGTGGATGGACTGTATACTGCCGGGTATATGGGGATGGACTGTATACTGCAGGGTATATGGGGAGGGGCTGTATACTGCCGGGTATATAAGGAGGGGCTGTATACTGCAGGGTATATGGGGAGGGGCTGTATACTGCCGGGTATATGGGAGGGGCTGTATACTGCCGGTATATGGGGAGGGGCTGTATACTGCCGGTGTATATGGGGAGGGGCTGTATACTGCCGGTATATGGGGGAGGGGCTGTATACTGCCGGATATATGGGGAGGGCTGTATACTGCAGGGTATATGGGATGGACTGTATACTGCAGGCCCCCTGTATACTGCAGGGTATTGGGGATGGACTGTATACTGCAGGGTATATGGGGGATGGACTGTATACTGCAGGGTATATGGGGAGGGGCTGTATACTGCCGGGATATATGGGGAGGGGCTGTATACTGTCGGGTATTGGGGAGGGGCTGTATACTGCCGGGTATAGGGGGAGGGACTGTATACTGCCGGGTATATGGGGAGGGGCTGTATACTGCCGGTATATGGGGATGGACTGTATACTGACAGGTATATGGGGAGGGACTGTATACTGCCGGGTATATGGGGAGGGGCTGTATACTGCCGGGTATATGGGGATGGAGCTGTATACTGCCGGTATATGGGGAGGGGCTGTAAGACTGCCGGGTATATGGGGAGGGCCTGTATACTGCAGTGTATATGGGGAGGGGCTGTATACTGCAGGGTATATGGGGAAGGGACTGTATACTGCCGGGTATATGGGGAGGGGCTGTATACTGCCGGGTATATGGGGAGGGACTGTATACTGCAGGGTATATGGGGATGGACTGTATACTGCAGGGTATATGGGGAGGGACTGTATACTGCTGGGTATTGTGGGGGAGGGACTGTATACTGCCGGGTATATGGGGATGGACTGTATACTGCGGGTATATGGGGATGGGCTGTATACTGCCGGGTATATGGGGAGGGGACTGTATACTGCCGGGTATATGGGGAGGGACTGTATACTGCTGGGTATAATGGGGAGGGGCTGTAATACTGCCGGGTATATGGGGAGGGGCTGTATACTGCCGGGTATATGGGGAGGGCTGTATACTGCCGGGTATATGGGGAGGGACTGTATATACTGCCGGTATATGGGGATGGACTGTTATACTGCCGGGTATATGGGGAGGGGACTGTATACTGCCGGGTATATGGGAGGGGCTGTATACTGCCGGGTATATGGGGAGGGGCTGTATAACTGCCGGGTATATGGGGAAGGGCTGTATACTGCTGGGTATATGGGGATGGACTGTATACTGCCGGGGTATATGGGGGAGGGGGCTGTATACCGGCAGTGTATATGGGGAGGGGCTGTATACTGCCGGTATATGGGGAGGGGCTGTATATCTGCCGGGTATATGGGGAGGGGCTGTATACTGCCAGGGGGGGGTATAGTGGGGAGGGGCCTGTATACTGCAGGGTAGAATATGGGGATGGGACTGTATACTGCAGGGTATATAGGGGGTGAGTGGCTGTATCTACAGTGTATATGGGGGAGAGGGCGGTATACTGCCGGGTTAATAATTGGGGAGGGGCGGTATACTGACGGGTATATGGGGATGGAACATGGATAATGCAAGGGATATATGGGGAGGGGCTTGTAGAACTGCTGGGTTAATGTGGGGAAGGGGCTGTATACTGCCGGGTATATGGGGATGGGCTGTATACTTGCCCGGGTATAATGGGGAGGGACTGTATACTGAAGGGTAATATGGGGAGGGGCTGGATATAACTGAAGGGTATTAAAAAATGGGGAGGGGCTGTATACTGGCAGGGTATATGGGATGGACTGTAATAGCTGACGAGGGTATATGGGGAGGACTGTATACTGAAGGGTATATGGGGGAGGGGGGCTGTATACTGCCGGGTATAATGGGGAGGGGACTGTATACTGCAGGTATATGTGGAGGGACTGTATACTGCCGGGTATATGGGATGGGCTGTATACTGCAGGGTATATGGGGAGGGGCTGTATACTGACGGGTATATGGGGAGGGGCTGTATCTGCCGGGGTATATGGGGATGGACTGTAGACTGCAGTGTATATGGGGATGGGCTGTATACTGCCGGGTATATGGGAATGGACTGTATACTGCAGGGTATATGGGGAAGGGACTGATACTGCAGTGTATATGGGGATGGGCTGTATACTGCCGGGTATACTGGGGAGGGACTGTATACTGCAGGGTAGATGGGGAGGGACTGTATACTGCCGGTATATGGGTAGGGGCTGTATACTGCCGGATATATGGGGAGGGGCTGTATACTGCAGTGTATACGGGAGGGGCTGTATACTGCCGGGATATATGGGGATGGACTGTATACTGCAGTGTATATGGGGAGGGGCTGTATACTGCAGGTATATGGGGAGGGGCTGTATACTGCCGGGTATATGGGGAGGGACTGTATACTGCAGGGTATATGGGGAGGGGACTGTATACTGCCGGGTATATGTGGAGGGGCTGTATACTGCCGGGTATATGGGAGGGGCTGTATACTGCCGGATATATGGGGAGGGGCTGTATACTGCAGTGTATACGGGGAGGGGCTGTATTACTGCCGGGTATATATGGGGAGGGACTGTATACTGCAGGGTATATGGGGATGGGCTGTATACTGCCGGGTATATGTGGAGGGGACGTATCTGCCGGGTATATGGGGAGGGGCTGTATACTGCCGGGTATATGGGGAGGGACTGTATACTGCCGGGTATATGTGGAGGGGCTGTATACTGCCGGGTATATGGGGAGGGGCTGTATACTGCCGGGTATATGGGGATGGTACTGTATACTACAGGGTATATGGGGATGGACTGTATACTGCCGGGTATATGGGGAGGGGACTGTATACTGCCGGGTATATGGGGAGGGCTGTATACTGCCGGGTATATGGGGAGGGCTGTATACTGCCGGGTATATGGGGATGGGCTGTATACTGCTGGGTATATGGGGGATGGACTGGATACTGCTGGTATATGGGGAGGGGCTGTATACTGCCGGGTATATGGGGAGGGGCTGTATACTGCAGTGTATATGGGGAGGGACTGTATACTGCTGGGTATATGGGGATGGACTGTATACTGCCGGGTATATGGGGATGGGCTGTATACTGCCGGGTATATGGAGAGGGACTGTATACTGCCGGGTATATGGGGAGGGGACTGTATACTGCGGTTTATATGGGGAGGGCTGTATACTGCCGGGTATATGGGGAGGGGCTGTATACTGCTGGGTATATGGGGAGGGGGCTGTAGACTGTATACTGCCGGGTATATGGGGAGGGGCTGTATACTGCCGGGTATATGGGGAGGGGCTGTATACTGCCGGGTATATGGGGAGGGCTGTATACTGCCGTGTATATGGGGAGGGTCTGTATACTGCCGGGTATATGGGGATGGACTGTATACTGCCGGGTATATGGGGATGGGGCTGTATACTGCCGGGTATATGGGAGGGACTGTATACTGCAGGGTATAATGGGAGGGGGCTGTATACTGCAGGGTATATGGGGAGGGGCTGTATACTGCCGGGGTATATGGGGAGGGGGCTGGATACTGCAGTGTATAATTGGGAGGGGGCGTATACGGCAGTGTATATGGGGAGAGGGGGCTGTATACTGCCGTGTATATGGGGGATGGACTGTATACTGCAGTGGTAGTGGGGAGGGGCTGTATACTGCAGGGTAGATGGGGATGGACTGTATACTGCAGGGTATATGGGGAGGGGCTGTATACTGCCGGGTATATGGGGATGGACTGTATACTGCCGGGTATATGGGGAAGGGGCTGTATACTGCCGGGTATATGGGGAGGGCTGTATACTGCGGATATATGGGGAGGGGCTGTATACTGCCGGTATATGGGGAGGGGCTGTATACTGCAGTGTATATGGGGAGGGGCTGTATACTGCAGTGTATATGGGGAGGGGCTGTATACTGCCGGGTATATATGGGAGGGGCTGTATACTGCCGGGTATTGGGGATGGACTGTATACTGCAGTGTATATGGGAGTGGCTGTATACTGCCGGGTATATGGGGATGGACTGTATACTGCCGGGTATATGGGGAGGGGCTGTATACTGTATACTGCTGGTATATGGGGAGGGGCTGTATACTGCTGGGTATATGGGGAGGGGCTGTATACTGCCGGGTATATGGGGATGGGACCTGTATACTGGCGGGTATATGGGGATGATGGACTGTATACTGCAGGGTATATGGGGATGGACTGTATACTGCGGGTATATGGGGAGGGACTGTATACTGCCGGGTATATGGGGAGGGGACTGTATACTGCCGGGTATATGGGGAGGGGGCTGTATACTGCCGGGTATATGGGGAGGGGCTGTATACCTGCCGGGTATATGGGGAGGGGGCTGTATACTGCCGGGTATATGGGGAGGGGCTGTATACTGTATACTGCCGGGTATATGGGGAGGGGCTGTATACTGCCAGGTATATGGGGAGGGGCTGTATACTGTATACTGCCGGGTATATGGGGAGGGACTGTATACTGTATACTGCCTTGTATATGGGGAGGGGCTGTATACTGTATACTGCAGTGTATATGGGAGGGGCTGTATACTGTATACTGCAGTGTATATGGGGAGGGGCTGTATACTGTATACTGCAGTGTATATGGGAGGGGCTGTATACTGTATACTGCAGTGTATATGGGGAGGGGGCTGTTATACTGTATACTGCAGGGTATATGGGGAGGGGCTGTATACTGTATACTGCCGGGTATATGGGGAGGGGCTGTATACTGTATACTGCCTTGTATATGGGGAGGGGCTGTATACTGTATACTGCAGTGTATATGGGGAGGGGCTGTATACTGTATACTGCAGTGTATATGGGGAGGGGCTGTATACTGTATACTGCAGTGTATATGGGGAGGGGCTGTATACTGTATACTGCCGGGTATATGGGGAGGGACTGTATACTGCCGGGTATATGGGGAGGGGCTGTATACTGCAGTGTATATGGGGAGGAGCTGTATACTGCCGGGTATATGGGGATGGACTGTATACTGCAGGGTATATGGGGAGGGGCTGTATACTGCAGGGTATATGGGGAGGGGCGGTATACTGCCGGGTATATGTGGGATGGGACTGTATACTGCCGGGTATATGGGGAGGGGACTGTATACTGCAGGATATATGGGGAGGGGCTGTATACTGCCGGGTATAATGGGGAGGGCCTGTATACTGCAGGATATATGGGGAGGGCTGTATACTGCCGGGTATATGGGAGGGGCTGTATACTGCAGGGGTATATGGGGGAGGTGACTGTATACTGCAGTGTATATGGGGAGGGAGCTGTATACTGCCGGGTATATGGGGAGGGGCTGTATACTGCCGGGTATATGGGGAGGGGCTGTATAACTGCCGGGTATATGGGGAGGGGCTGTATACTGCCGGTATATGGGGAGGGGCTGTATACTGCCGGGTATATGGGGATGGACTGTATACTGCATGTATATAGGGGATGGGCTGTATACTGCCGGGTATATGGGAAGGGACTGTATACTGCAGGGTATATGGGGAGGGGACTGTATACTGCAGTGTAGTATGGTGATGGGGCTGTATACTGCCGGGTATATGGGGAGGGACTGTAGACTGCAGGGTATATGGGGAGGGGCTGTATACGGCCTGATATATGGGGAGGGGGCTGTATACTGCAGTGTATACGGGGAGGGGCCTGTATACTGCCGGATATATGGGGATGGACTGTATACTGCAGGGTATATGGGGATGGGCTGTATACTGCCGGGTATATGTGGAGGGGCTGTATACTGCCAGGGTATATGGGGAGGGGCTGTATACTGCCGGGTATATGGGGAGGGGCTTGTATACTGCCGGGTATATGGGGAGGGGCTGTATACTGCCGGGTATATGGGGAGGGCTGTATACTGCCGGGTATTGGGAGGTGCTGTATACTACAGTGTATATGGGGAGGGGCTGTTACTGCCGGGTATATGGGGAGGGGCTGTATACTGCCGGGTATATGGGGAGGGGCTGTATACTGCCGGGTATATGGGGATGGAGTGTATACTGCCGTGTATAATGGGGAGGGGCTGTATACTGCCGGGTATATGGGGGAGGGACTGTGATAATGCCGGGTATATGGGAGGGGGCTGTATACTGCCGGGTATATGGGGAGGGGCTGTATACTGCCGGGTATATGTGGAGGGGCTGTATACTGCCGGGTATATGGGGATGGACTGTATACTGCCGGGTATATGGGGATGGACTGTATACTGCCGGGTATATGGGGAGGGACTGTATACTGCCGGGTATATGGGGATGGACTGTATACTGCTGGGTATATGGGGATGGACTGTATACTGCTGGGTATATGGGGAGGGGCTGTATACTGCCGGGTATATGGGGAGGGACTGTATACTGCAGTGTATATGGGGAGGGACTGTATACTGCTGGGTATATGGGGATGGACTGTATACTGCCGGGTATATGGGATGGGCTGTATACTGCCGGGTATATGGAGATGGACTGTATACTGCCGGGTATATGGGGAGGGCTGTATACTGCGTTTATATGGGGAGGGCTGTATACTGCCGGGTATATGGGGAGGGGCTGTATACTGCTGGGTATATGGGGAGGGGCTGTATACTGTATACTGCCGGGTAGATGGGGAGGGGCTGTATACTGCCGGGTATAGGGGAGGGGCTGTTATACTGCCGGGTATATGGGGAGGGGCTGTATACTGTCCGGATTATATGGGGAGGGGCTGTATACTGCCGGGTAATATGGGGATGGACTGTATACTGCCGGGTATATGGGGAGGGGCTGTATACTGCCGGGTATATGGGGGAGGGACTGTATACTGCAGGGTATATGGGGAGGGGCTGTATACTGCAGGGTATATGGGGAGGGCTGTATACTGCCGGGTATATTGGGAGGTGGCTGTATACTGCAGTGTATATGGGGAGGGGCTGTATACTGCAGTGTAATATGGGAGGGGCTGTATACTGCCGGTATATGGGGATGGCTGTATACTGCAGTGTATATGGGGAGGGGCTGTATACTGCAGGGTATATGGGGATGGACTGTATACTGCAGGGTATATGGGGAGGGGCTGTATACTGCCGGGTATATGGGGATGGACTGTATACTGCCGGGTATATGGGGAGGGGCTGTATACTGCCGGGTATATGGGGAGGGGCTGTATACTGCCGGGTATATGGGGAGGGGCTGTATACTGCCGGTATATGGGGAGGGCTGTATGACTGCAGTGTATATGGGGAGGGGCTGTATACTGCAGTGTATATGGGGAGGGCTGTATACTGCCGGGTATATGGGGCGGGGCTGTATACTGCCGGGTATATGGGGATGGACTGTATACTGCAGTGTATATGGGGAGGGGCTGTATACTGCCGGGTATATGGGGAGGGACTGTATACTGCCGGGTATATGGGGAGGGGCTGTATACTGCTGGTATAATGGGGAGGGGCTGTATACTGCATGGGTATAATGTGGGGAGGGGCTGTATACTGCAGGATATATGGGGAGGGGCTTGTATACTGCCGGGTATATGGGGATGGGACTGTATACTGGCGGGTATATGGGGGATGGACTGTATACTGCATGGTATATGGGGAGGGACTGTATACTGCCGGGTATATGGGGATGGACTGTATACTGGCCGAGGTATATGGGGAGGGCTGTATACTGCCGGTATGATTGGGGAGGTGCTGTATACTGCCGGTATATGGGGAGGGGCCTGTATACTGCCGGGTATATGGGGAGGGGCTGTATACTGCCGGGTATATGGGGAGGGGCTGTAACGTATACTGCCGGGTATATGGGGAGGGGGCTGTATACTGCCAGGTATATGGGGAGGGGCTGTATACTGTATACTGCCGGGTATATGAGGGAGGGCGACTGTATACTGTATACTGGGCCTTGTATATGGGGAGGGGCTGTATACGGTATACTGCAGTGTATATGGGGGAGGGGCTGTATACTGTATACTGCAGTGTATATGGGGAGGGGCTGTATACTGTATACTGCAGTGTATATGGGGAGGGGGCTGTACTACTGTATACTGCAGTGTATATGGGGAGGGGCTGTATACTGTATACTGCAGTGTATATGGGGAGGGGCTGTATACTGTATACTGCCGGGTATATGGGGAGGGGCTGTATACTGCCGGTATATGGGGAGGGCTTGTATACTGCATGTATATGGGGGGGAGGAGCTGTATACTGCCGGGTATATGGTATGGACTGTATACTGCAGGGTATTTGGGGAGGGGCTGTATACTGCCGGGTATATGGGGAGGGACTGTATACTGCAGTGTATATGGGGAGGGGCTGTATACTGCAGGATATATGGGGAGGGGCTGTATACTGCCGGGTATATGGGGAGGGGCTGTATACTGTATACTGCCGGGTATATGGGGAGGGACTGTATACTGCAGGATATATGGGGAGGGGCTGTATACTGCCGGGTATATGGGGAGGGGCTGTATACTGCCGGGTATATGGGGAGGGACTGTATACTGCAGGGTATATGGGGAGGGACTGTATACTGCCGGGTATATGGGGAGGGGCTGTATACTGCAGGGTATATGGGGAGGGACTGTATACTGCAGTGTATATGGGGAGGAGCTGTATACTGCCGGGTATATGGGGAGGGGCTGTATACTGCCGGGTATATGGGGAGGGGCTGTATACTGCCGGGTATATGGGGAGGGGCTGTATACTGCCGGGTATATGGGGAGGGGCTGTATACTGCCGGGTATACGGGGAGGGGCTGTATACTGTATACTGCAGGGTATACCCCTCCCCCCCCTTGTGCGGCCGCCTCTGCTATATCCTATCACGTCCCGGCGTCTGTCCAGTATAGGGGCTCCGTGTGTGTTACAGAGATACACTGGTCTCGGATACACGGATACTCGGATACACTGGTCTCGGATACACGGATACTCGGATACACTGACACACTGGTCTCGGTTACACTGGTCTCGGATACACTGGTCTGGGATCTGCGGATACACTGGTCTGGGATACACTGATACACTGGTCTCGGATACACTGATACACTGTTCTCGGATACACTGGTCTCGGATACACTGATACACTGGTCTCGGATACACTGATACACTGGTCTCGGATACACTGGTCTGGGATCTGCGGATACACTGGTCTGGGATACACTGATACACTGGTCTCGGATACACTGGTCTGGGATACACTGATACACTGGTCTCGGATACACTGGTCTGGGATAAACTGATACACTGTTCTCGGATACACTGATACACTGTTCTTGGATACATTGGTCTGGGATACACTGATACACTGGTCTCGGATACAATGATACACTGGTCTCGGATACACTGATACACTGGTCTCGGATACACTGATACACTGTTCTCGGATACACTGGTCTGGGATACACTGATACACTGTTCTTGGATACATTGGTCTGGGATACACTGATACACTGGTCTCGGATACAATGATACACTGGTCTCGGATACACTGATACACTGGTCTCGGATACACTGATACACTGTTCTCGGATACACTGGTCTGGGATACACTGATACACTGTTCTCAGATACACTGATACACTGTTCTTGGATACATTGGTCTCGGATACACTGATACACTGGTCTCGGATACACTGGTCTCGGATACACTGATACACTGGTCTCGGATACACTGATACACTGGTCTCGGATACACTGGTCTGGGATCTGCGGATACACTGGTCTCGGATACACTGGTCTGGGATACACTGATACACTGGTCTCGGATACACTGGTCTGGGATCTGCGGATACACTGGTCTCGGATACACTGGTCTGGGATCTGCGGATACACTGGTCTCGGATACACTGGTCTGGGATCTGCGAATACACTGGTCTGGGATACACTGATACACTGGTCTCGGATACACTGATACACTGGTCTCGGATACACTGGTCTGGGATCTGCGGATACACTGGTCTGGGATACACTGATACACTGGTCTCGGATACACTGGTCTGGGATACACTGATACACTGTTCTCGGATACACTGATACACTGTTCTTGGATACATTGGTCTGGGATACACTGATACACTGGTCTCGGATA
>NC_091464.1:1789705-1822205 GCF_027789765.1 Dendropsophus ebraccatus | reverse complement strand
CACACATACATACACACGCATACATACACACACACTCATACATATACACACACACTCATACATACACATCCTCATACACACATATACATACACACACACTCACACACACACACACTCATACACACACATACATACACATGCATACACACACACACTCATACATATACACACACACACACACACACTCATACATACACATCCTCATACACACATATACATACACACACACTCACACACACTCATACACACACATACATACACATGCATACACACACACACATACATATACACACACACACACACACTCATACATACACATCCTCATACACACATATACATACACACACACTCACACACACACACACTCATACACACACATACATACACATGCATACACACACACACTCATACATATACACACACACACACACACTCATACATACACATCCTCATACACACATATACATACACACACACTCACACACACACACACACACGCATACATACATACATACACATCCTCATACATAAACACACACTCATACATATACACACACACACTCATACATACACATCCTCATACACACATATACATACACACACACTCACACACACTCACATACATACACACACACTCATACATACACATCCTCATACACACACACACACACACACATGCACACATATATATACACTCACATACACACAGAACTTCTTCTAATGTTGTAGTGTGAGCAGTGCTGGAGATGACGGAGGAGGTGGGGGTAACTGTGAGACCTTTGCTGCTTCCACCCTGACACTTCCGTTTTGTAGAATTTCCTGCTCTGCCAGTGGATAGAAATTACTTTTAGATTTTTATATTTTATCATTATGTTAATTGCTAAATTTTTCTGCAAGACTGAAGTTTATTCCAGCACATTTCTCCATGAACGCGATGTACGCGGCGCCCGGGATAACGGGGAATCCTTGCGCATGAGAGGCCACGGCGCTTCCCTGTGCCACAGTCTTTATTTAAATTTAACTACGGCCTGGTTCCCACGTATGGCGCCAGTCTATTGCCGAGCACGGCCGGGGCTGAAGCACTGGAGGGGGGCCGCCCTCTCTGATGGGGCTCCATTGATTCTAATGGAGTTGCGTTAGAGGGGCGGAGTTTCCTCCCACTGTGGGCGGGGCCTGAGCATGTGTTCACACGTACAAATGTGAGCCATCAGATCTGCTGCGGATCCTGTACATGTGAGCGCACCTTAAGAGAAAGAAAGGTGGGAAATCCCTCTCTTCCCTCCTCGTAGCGTGCTTATTTTCGGGGCGGTGTGAGGCGGCAGTTTTTGCCCATGGTCATCGGTATCTTACGGATGTGCAACTTTTTGATCACTTTTTAGTCACATTTTTCTGTACACGATAAGATGAAAAAATCCACAATTTTGCGCTCTGGCAGCTTTTGCGCTTACACAGTTTGCCGCGTGAGATCAGGAATGGCCTCATTTATTGGTTACGATCTTTCCGCACGCTGCGACACCAAATATGGTTATCTTTTATATTTTTTAATAAATAGGAAAAGGCAGGTGTTTTTTTTTATAAATTGTTTATTTTCAGAAGAGACAAAACATAGTATATATCCAGAAAGAAACATCAGGGTCAAAGGGCCACACGGCCTATGGGGTAAGTATACTAAAGCATATAGACCGTAATGGGCCAACCAGAGACATGAAGCGGCCGACCTACTGCCCAGCCATACAAACATCAAAACCAAGCTGTATCCTAAAGCAAACTTCAACAATATTCTTGGGGGAGACGAGACAGGGAACACGGTGGAGAGATGGGATGGAGTGTCTTCATACAGTTCACGTTCTGTGCGACAATCCATAAGAAGTCTCCCATAGTGTCCGTATTTGCTGACATTTCTCACTGCGGTGTTCTTCTAGTCGCCTGACCACTTGGATGCCATTGACCATTGTTGAATATTGTTTCCAATATTTAGCCAGCGACAGAGTTTTAGGCGGGACATTCACCATATACGTCACCGGGTCCAGGGGCACCACTCTACCTAACAGCCGCCAACAAGCCCTGTATTCCCCCCAGTAAGGTGGAAGTTTAGGGCAATCCCAAAAAATGTGTTGGAGGGTCCGATGGGGCATCCGGGTACAGGCGCTGGACAGGGGCGTAGCTAATGTCTCTTGGGCCCTGGTGCAAGAGGTCAACTTGGCCCCCCCTTCCTCATTGCTATTGGTATATATATATCTCAAGACCGATATTACCAATAATAGCAGTATATAGGAAATATTATCACCATACATATTACCGCCATTCTGTTACTAACCAAATCCAGTATACTGAGACCAATATTACCAGTAATACCAGTATACAAGGGGCAAATATTATATAGTCATATAGAGGTGGCCCCAGCTCTACACAGGTTCTGTACACCATATACATTACAGTGCAGTTACATCAGGTGACTCACAGGGGACGTCTTCTCTGATCGGAGTTCTTCCCTTTTCTTCTTCTCCATCTGCCCTGGGCCGTTAGGAGAACTTCTCCGAACCACAAATCCACAGAATCTGCCAGACAGACATATTAGTCTCCTCACTCCGGCACCATCCTCATCTATATACACACTGCACATCTGTATTGGCCCCTTTACACCCTCATTTAGTGGGTAGCCCTGACACTATGTGACCCCCTTATAGTATATGCCCCCCTCTGTGTGGTCCTCTATAGTACATGCCCTATTGTATACACCCCCCGTGTAATCCCCCTTATAGATGCCCCCCCCCCCCGTTTTATACTACTACCCATTTCATCCTCCTGCTCCTCCATCTTTATATTACACCCCATCATCCTCCTCCATCATCATACCACTACACCCCCATCATCCTCTTGTTCCTCCATCATCATACCACTACACCCCCCATCATCCTCTTGTTCCATCATCATACCACTACACCCCCCATCATCCTCCTCCATCATCATACCACTACACCCCCCATCATCCTCCTCCATCATCATACCACTACACCCCCATCATCCTCTTGTTCCATCATCATCATACCACTACACCCCCCATCATCCTCTTGTTCCATCATCATCATACCACTACACCCCCATCATCCTCTTGTTCCATCATCATACCACTACACCCCTCATCATCCTCTTGTTCCATCATCATCATACCACTACACCCCCATCATCATACCACTACACCCCATCATCCTCTTGTTCCTCCATCATCATACCACTACACCCCCCATCATCCTCTTGTTCCATCATCATACCACTACACCCCCCATCATCCTCCTCCATCATCATACCACTACACCCCCCATCATCCTCCTCCATCATCATACCACTACACCCCCCATCATCCTCTTGTTCCATCATCATACCACTACACCCCCATCATCCTCTTGTTCCATCATCATCATACCACTACACCCCCCATCATCCTCTTGTTCCATCATCATCATACCACTACACCCCCATCATCCTCTTGTTCCATCATCATACCACTACACCCCTCATCATCCTCTTGTTCCATCATCATCATACCACTACACCCCCATCATCATACCACTACACCCCTCATCATCCTCTTGTTCCATCATCATCATACCACTACACCCCCCATCATCCTCTTGTTCCATCATCATACCACTACACCCCTCATCATCCTCTTGTTCCATCATCATCATACCACTACACCCCCATCATCATACCACTACACCCCCCATCATCCTCTTGTTCCATCATCATCATCATACCACTACACCCCCATCATCCTCTTGTTCCATCATCATACCACTACACCCCCCATCATCCTCTTGTTCCTTCATCATCATCATCATATCACTACACCCCCCATCATCCTCTTGTTCCATCATCATACCACTACACCCCTCATCATCCTCTTGTTCCATCATCATACCACTACACCCCTCATCATCCTCTTGTTCCTTCATCATCATACCACTACACCCCCATCATCCTCTTGTTCCATCATCATCATACCACTACACCCCTCATCATCCTCTTGTTCCTTCATCATCATCATATCACTACACCCCCCATCATCCTCTTGTTCCATCATCATCATCATACCACTACACACCCCATCATCCTCTTGTTCCATCATCATACCACTACACCCCTCATCATCCTCTTGTTCCATCATCATCATACCACTACACCCCCATCATCCTCTTGTTCCTTCATCATCATACCACTACACCCCCATCATCCTCTTGTTCCATCATCATCATCATACCACTACACCCCCCATCATCCTCCTCCATCATCATCATACCACTAAACCCCCATCATCCTCTTGTTCCATCATCATCATCATACCACTACACCCCCATCATCCTCTTGTTCCATCATCATCATCATACCACTACACCCCCATCATCCTCCTCCTCCATCATCATATCACTACAACCCACATCATCCTCTTGTTCCATCATCATACCACTACACCCCCCATCATCCTCTTGTTCCATCATCATCATACCACTACACCCCCCATCATCCTCCTCCTCCATCATCATACCACTACACCCCCCATCATCCTCCTCCTCCATCATCATACCACTACACCCCCATCATCCTCTTGTTCCTTCATCATCATACCACTACACCCCCATCATCCTCTTGTTCCATCATCATACCACTACACCCCTCATCATCCTCTTGTTCCATCATCATACCACTACACCCCTCATCATCCTCTTGTTCCATCATCATACCACTACACCCCCCATCATCCTCTTGTTCCATCATCATACCACTACACCCCTCATCATCCTCTTGTTCCATCATCATACCACTACACCCCTCATCATCCTCTTGTTCCATCATCACCATACTACTACACCCCCCATCATCCTCTTGTTCCATCATCATCATACCACTACACCCCCCATCATCCTCCTCCTCCATCATCATACCACTACACCCCCCATCATCCTCTTGTTCCATCATCATCATACCACTACACCCCCATCATCCTCTTGTTCCATCATCATCATACCACTACACCCCCCATCATCCTCTTGTTCCATCATCATACCACTACAACCCTCATCATCCTCTTGTTCCATCATCATACCACTACACCCCCCATCATCATCTTGTTCCATCATCATCATACTACTACACCCCCATCATCCTCTTGTTCCATCATCATACCACTACACCCCATCATCCTCTTGTTCCATCATCATCATACCACTACACCCCCCATCATCCTCTTGTTCCATCATCATACCACTACAACCCTCATCATCCTCTTGTTCCATCATCATACCACTACACCCCCCATCATCATCTTGTTCCATCATCACCATACTACTACACCCCCATCATCCTCCTCCTCCATCATCATATCACTACACCCCCCATCATCCTCTTGTTCCATCATCATCATACCACTACACCCCCATCATCCTCTTGTTCCATCATCATCATACCACTACACCCCCCATCATCCTCTTGTTCCATCATCATACCACTACACCCCCATCATCCTCTTGTTCCTCTCTTGTCCCTCCCGGGACACGGTTTTGCCGGGGCTTTCTCCTCAGAAGCGGGACAGTCACGGCAAAACTATGCAGCACACACACCAGTGAGACGCTCCCTGCTCCGGAAGTAGTAGAGCTCACTGGTGTGTGTGCCGCCGGGGACAGAGCCAGGGAGCTGCAAGTCAGCCGGGGCCGTCCCAAAACATTGCTTGCGATCACAAGAGGGAGTGGGAGGGGGGAAGTGCAGCGGCAAGGGGGGGGCTCGCGGGGCGACCTCTGTGACTGCGGTAGCTATGCCACTGGCGGTGGAGAAGGTCGGGGGGGTGGGGTGATACCAAAAGAATAATATTTTATATAAAGAAGAAGATTTGGCTGCCTGTGACCAAATCAGCTGCCATAACGGTTGGGGAAGTGTCTTCCCCAAATATGCCTCCCATTTGGCCATGTAAGCGTGGGAGACATCCTGGCCTTCAGGAGGCAAAGTGAGCACGGAATAAATGGTTGAGATTAACCCTCTGGTGGATGGGCGACATTTACAAAGCCTCTCGAAAGGAGTCGGTTTTGGAAAGGGGGTGTATCCTGTCATTACTGCTGCTGCGTAGGAGAGCGCCTCGTGGTAAACTACCGCCTGCCAACGGGTCCACTACATGACGGAGGCCAGCTTCCTGCCAGGGAGCTATGGATTCCTAGGTACAACCATCAGACAGTAGTAGGAGGTGACCACAGTAGCTCACATGGATGGTTGGGAACCAGCCAGATCTTCTCTATTTCCATCCATTTGGTAGATGCCGCCTGGCTGTCAAGCTCGGGATAATCCTCAGGTGGGCGGCCAAGTAATAGGTATAGATATTTGGCCTAGCCAGCCCTCCAGCACAGCCTGGGAGATTCTGTGCCGACCCCCATTCCATATAAACCTAAGTAGTGCCCCCTGCAACCTCTTAAGGGCCGAGCGAGGAATATGGACAGGGAGAGTTTCCACAAGATACAAAAAACGGGGGAGAACGTTCATCCTAATAGCGTTAATTCTTCCTAACAGGGAGAGGGGGAGCTTAGACCATTTATTAAGATGAGCTCCGACCGCTTGGAACAGAGGGGGAAATTACGGGTATATAAAGTCCGATAGAGAGGAGTAATATGTGTCCCTAGATAACGGATTGAAGTTTAACCCATTTATATGGAAATGCGGATTTGAGAGCGGAAACTACTGATTCACCGGCAGGGCTTGAGTCTTATGAGAATTTATTTTGTATCCGGAAAGAACCCCATAGCAAGGAATGTCGGTCAGGCAGAGAGACCACCGGATTACGGAGCGTCATCAATATGTCATCGGCAAATAGGGATAATATGAACTCTCTGCCACTAACCGGAATCCCCTGCACGTCGGGAGACAATCGAATGGGGGCCGCCAGCGGTTCAATGCTAAGCACAAATAGCAGGGGCGAAAGGGGACACCCCTGTCTCGTCCCATTCCGGGTCAGAGGACGCATGTGGCAGCTTCACTCAGGCAGTGGGACCTACATAAAGCGCTCGCACTGCCTGGAGGAACGCACCTGAGAACCCAAAGATCTGTAGAGTAGCAAAAAGAAAGCTTTTTCCGCATCGAGACTGAGGAGAAGCCCCTGTGAACCGGTCCTATTCAGAACATCCACCAGATCAATAGTCCGTCTGGTGTTGTCCCCCGCCTGGCGGTTGAGAACGAACCCGACCTGATCCTTGTGGATCAAGTCCGGCAGGATACCACCCAGTCGCAGAGCCAACATTTTTGTGAAGATTTTTAAATCTGCATTGAGCTGTGATATAGGTCTGTAACTAGCTGGATCCGCCGGATCCTTGTCAGCCTTAGGGATAACCGTACTAAAAGAATTCAGCATTGTAGAGGGGATCGGTCGGCCTTCCATGAAGGAGTTGATCAGTCAGCAAGTGGGGGGTCAAAATGTTGGACAAGCATTTGTAATAAGAATAGGAAAGGCCATCTGGGCCCGGGGATTTCCCCTTAGGGAGACCCTCCGTCAGTTCTTCTTCTGTGACTTCACACACCCAAAAGTAGGGCCAAAAGCCCCAAAACACACCTACAGTACATGGTCCCCAGATCTAAAATGTAACCTTTAATTGGCTTCTATTAAAATGTTAACAACTGTATATAACTGCTGGTTAAACACACGACTGTCCCTGATTAGTAGTCGGTACGTCCCTGGTAGGGATAAAGAGAATCAGATAGCTGCAGACTATTGACTCTTCACTACTAAATATATGTATGTACTGTATAGCCCCTATGCGGTTTTTGTTTTAATATACCTCAATCTGTCCCAGCGTTTACATACATATATTTAGTAGTGAAGAGTCAATAGTCTGCAGCTATCTGATTCTCTTTATCCCTACCAGGGACGTACCGACTACTAATCAGGGACAGTCGTGTGTGTGTTTAACCAGCAGTTATAAACAGTTGTTAACATTTTAATAGAAGCCAATTAAAAGTTACATTTTAGATCTGGGGACCATGTAGGTGTGTTTTGGGGCTTTTGGGTGTATGGATACTTGTCCACCTAGTGTAATCCCTAGAGGCGCTCATTTTTTTGTGTTCCTTCTGTGACTTGGCCATTAAGTAATGTCAGGTCATCTGTTACTGTGGGTAAGTGGATTTCTCCAGATAGTCCCCCAGGAGCTGATTCGGTGTGTGGGCGTCTGTGGGGAGTGTATTAGGGAGAGAGTAGAGGGTAGAGTAATATTTGGAAAACACGGAGGCGATCCCTTCGGGTCATAGCGCAGGTTTCCGTCTCCATCCTTTAAGGTATATGGCGTGGGTTTTCAGGGTCTCATCTCTGAGTTGAGAAGCTAGAAGTGGGTGAGTCTTGTTGGCCTTATGGTAATATTTATGTCTAGTGAAGGATAATAATTTCTCCACATGAGCTAAGGCAAGGTCCTTTAGTTTACTACGCAGCGCCACTACATCTCTAAGTACGGAGAGGGAAGGCTTGTGGGCTAGAAGTGACTCTTTAATCTGTAACTGCTGTTTATATAGATTGGTTAGGTGAGAAGTCGACTTCTTAAGATGGGAGGACAGAGCAATACAATTGCCAATAAAAAAAGCTTTATGGGCTTCCCATAGGGTGGAGAATTCCGAGACACCACCCTCATTGACCTGGAAATACTCACAAAGAGCCTGCCCTAGTTTTTCTCTATGAACAGTGTTTTTTTTATCAACGACTCATTGAGTCGCCAATGACAAACTACTGGCCCGCAAGGATAATTCCAAATCTATGGTAACCGGAGCGTGGTCTGACCAGGTAATGGGGTGGATCTCGGAATGTTTCAGTGCACGGAGGCCCAAAATATTTCCTAAGAAGAGGTCTATCCGAGTATGTGTAGAGTGTGGGAGGGAAAAGAAAGTGTAGGTTTTATCAATTGGATGACCCTCCAAAAGTCCAACAAATGCTGCGCTCGCATCATTTGTGGTGCGTCACAGCAGATCTGTCCCATGTTTCCGAGAGAGAAGTATTAAGACCCCCACGCAGCAGCAGCAATGACGGTGGCAATTTAGCTAACTTGGCGTATATTCGCTCCATAAAGCGCCCTTCATTAGGCGCATATACATTACACAGGGTGATCGGGGCACCCTCCAGTTGTCCTCTAACAATAGCATACCTCCCCGGGGGTCCAAATCTGAATCTGTCACCTGGAAGGGGACAGAGTTACAGATCATAATAGCTGCCCCAGCTGTGTTCTTGTCTTTAGAGGCCGAATAGACATTCGGAAATTGGAAGTGTGCAAATTTAAACGTTGAGGATCTATCATGGCGTGTCTCCTGGATAAAAGCGATGTCTATTTGTAGGGCCTTCAGCTCTCTAAGGAGCAGGCGCCTCTTTACATCAGAGTTAAGACCCTTCACGTTTAATGTCAGGAGACGCACCATGACAGAAAACAGATATGTACCTAGGTCCCCCAAGAGGAGCCAGTGGAGACTCCAAGACAGCGAGCCCTATCCCATGGGGAAGATATAGAAGGACACCTCAGTCGCCTTTCCCAGACCACAGCCAGACTGCTCCAATCCATAAGATAGTAAGCTCATTGTCTGAAAAACAAAGGGAGAAACATGAGGAGGGGGTACAAATAATCTGACAAAACAAAATACTCTTATAGCGGGTGAGCCACCAGTGCTCCACCCACACCCACTGAGAGGGAGGAACAAGGGTGAGCGGTAGCTTATACAGTGGGATATAGGGGAAGATAGACCTGAAGAGGGGAGACGGAGACGAGGCAGAGAGGGGGAGAACCGCGCATAATCAATGAATCAGCCAAGCTCCATAGCTACTGCAGGAAGAATATGAGAACATATGGTAGCGGTTAGTAAATAGGCAGACTAAAACTGAGGTCATGGAACAAGTGTCCAGCCCAGGCATATACTCAGCACATTGGGTCCAATCCAAAGCAGTCTGCGAATCTGTCGAGGTAGCCTTCCCTCCTTGGAAGCAGGAGCAGTGCGCCTTCTGTAGGGAGTAACCGGGGTCCACACCGGCGGGCGAGGAGGAGGAGGTGGTGGTGGCAATAACTCCCAGTTTTGCATGCGAGAAGGTGGAATGTCCAGTGTTGTGCAGAAGTGCTCCAGATCTCCCGCCACCCTCAATGTAGCCCATCTCCCATCTCGTCGTGCAGTAAGACTGAAGGGAAATCCCCACCGGTATGGGATCTCCGAATCTCGAAGCGTTTGCAGGAGAGGGCGAAGACGTCTCCGTTTTGGCAGTGTGACCCATGAAAGATCAGGGAGGAGCTGTAAGGTGACACCCTCATGGACAATGTCTCGCAGTTCTCTGGCCCGTGACGTTATAGCTTCAGTTATACAACATATGACATCCCTCGGCAGCGGTGAGGCGGCTTTAGGCCTAAGGGCACGGTGAGCCCTATCCATTGTCACTCTATGTTCACCTGGTGCCTTCAGTATTTGGTTAAATAGATCTTCCAGGGTGGGTCGAAGTTCAGAGTCAGGGATCTGTTCTGGAAGACCACGTACACGAATGTTATGTCTCCGCCCCCTGTTGTCTATGTCTTCTAGGTGCCTCTGGTATTCACATATAGCCGTGTGCCGCTCATAAACTGTGGCTTGAAGATCCTTAATGTAGGCCCGAGTATTGTCGTGGTCCTCTTCCAGGGGGTCTATGCGCTGCCCCATGTTTAGTAAATCTTGGCCAATCACTGTAATTTCAGCTTTAAAAGTTTCTTTCACTTCAGTAATAAGACCCTTAAAGTCCTCTTTAGTAGACATATTTCTCAGATAGTGGGACCAGTGAGCGCCAGCTAGCAAAGGGTTATCCTCCCTATTAGAGGTGGTGGATTGTGAGGACCACCATTCCGGTCTGTCAGGGTTATGGTGTGGGGATGAGCTGCCTGTCCCATCTGCTTGGCCCTGTGGAGAGGAGCTATGCTCCGGGGCTTGGGGGAGGGGCACTGCAGCCACACTCGCATGTGTGGTAACCCTTTGGGGTTTGGGTAAGGGGGTCGGGTCCTGCGGGGTCCCCACCAGAGGTACCTGGATGCGGAGGTCCGGACCTCCGTGCTGGCGGTCAGCTGGGCTGCAGGTGGAGTGGTGCAGCGTTGCATCTCTGGCCTGAATGGCGCAGCCGCCGGGTTGTACGGGATGCCCCGGAGGACAGCCGGTGTTTCTTTGGCCCAAGTGGGGGTCCGCCGGGATGACGGGGAGTCACTGGGGGCCTCCATGGTCTGGAGCGTCATTAACATGGCTGGGGAGCCTGGGTCGGAGGCCATCTTGGATTTTGGTCCCTGTGGCGTACTTGCCAGATAGGCGTCGTCCGAGGGGTCGGCTGGTTGCTGCGGGTCTTCTGTGTCTTCTTCAGACCCATATCAGGTGGGCAGCACGACCAGGTGTGGCAGAAAACCGCTTGTGCAGGTAGCGTGGAGCGGAGCTCTCCCTCTATGCGACCGTCTCCATCGACTTCCGGTCCCGCCCCCAGGCAGGTGGTTTTTAATTTTATTATAGGATGGGATTTTTTTATATGTGAAAAAACTTTTTCTCTTACACTAATTTGCATCTCCCCCTCCACCCTGGGACCCCTATGAGCGATATCATGATTGCTGATAGGGATGGCAGGGGGGAAGTTACAGCTTATATAGGTGTGATAATGTTTGTGTGACCACAGGCTCAGAATCTTCCACCACCACCACCAGATGTCGGCAAGGGATGCGTTGTCCATGTCCACACCCTGGTGATGCAACCAAGCTGAGCCGTCCCGGATAACCGCTAATAGGCATTGATGCATCTCAGCAGATTTCACAGCGGAGTTGCGTCATAGCTGATGCCATTCTCTATACGGAATGTTGTTGGTAGCGCGCTGGATAGCACCACCAGGCCATCAACCCAGAATTACCTGCGCTTTACCTTCTATGGCTAGATTGACACACAGTAAGATTTTGCTACAACGGCCTTGATACAAAAAAATACAAAAGCTACATGCACTGCTGTGTTGGTCTTTTTGCACTGATGATGATGGTCAGCTCAGCCAGTGATGGGGTGTGTATATATATATATATATATATATATATATATACATATATGCTGTACAGCTCAGCCAGTGATGGTATAGCCGTGACACCAGTGCTAGTCCAGCAGACAGGTGGGAGGTTGGTACCTTCTTTGTGTTGTGACTGTGCTGTTCCCCAAATGGTCGGAGACCTGCCGGGCTGTTATGGGTCCCTTGGGCTCTTGTCACAGGAGTCCTGAGTGGCAACTGACCCACCCGGACTATCGGTACCACCACCCACAGAAAGGGGGAAAATAACCCAATGCAGCTAGTGTGCATAGGTGCTGGTGCTGTGTGTGTATAGGTGCCGGGGCTGTGTGTATAGGTGCCGGTACTGTGTGTATAGGTGCCGGTACTGTGTGTATAGGTGCTGTGTGTATAGGTGCCGGTGCTGTGTGTATAGGTGAGCGGCTAGTGTGTATAGGTGCCGGTGCTTTGTGTATAGGTGCCGGTACTGTGTGTATAGGTGCTGTGTGTATAGGTGAGCGGCTAGTGTGCATAGGTGCAGCTGCTGTGTGTATAGGTGCCGGTGCTGTGTGTATAGGTGCCGGTACTGTGTGTATAGGTGCTGTGTGTATAGGTGCCGGTGCTGTGTGTATAGGTGAGCGGCTAGTGTGCATAGGTGCAGGTGCTGTGTGTATAGGTGCCTGTGCTGTGTGTATACGTGCTGTGTGTATAAGTGCTGGTGTTGTGTGTGTATAGGTCCCTGTGCTGTCTGTATAGGTGCTGTGTGTGCGTATAGGTGCCTGTGCTGTGTGTATAGGTGCCGGTGCTGTGTGTATAGGTGCCTGTGCTGTCTGTATAGGTGCTGTGTGTATAGGTGCCTGTGCTGTGTGTATACGTGCTGTGTGTATAGGTGCTGGTGCTGTGTGTGTATAGGTGCCTGTGCTGTGTGTATAGGTGCCGGTGCTGTGTATAGGTGCTGTGTGTGTATAGCTGCCTTTGCTGTCTGTATAGGTGCTGTGTGTATAGGTCCCTGTGCTGTCTGTATAGGTGCTGTGTGTGTGTATAGGTGCCTGTGCTGTCTGTATAGGTGCTGTGTGTATAGATGCTGGTGCTGTGAGTGTATAGGTGCCTGTGCTGTGTGTATAGGTGCTGTGTGTATAGGTGCTGGTGCTGTGTGTGTATAGGTGCCTGTGCTGTGTATAGGTGCTGTGTGTGTATAGCTGCCTTTGCTGTCTGTATAGGTGCTGTGTGTATAGGTCCCTGTGCTGTCTGTATAGGTGCTGTGTGTGTATAGGTGCCTGTGCTGTCTGTATAGGTGCTGTGTGTATAGGTGCCAGTGCTGTCTGTATAGGTGCTGTGTGTATAGGTGCTGGTGCTGTGTGTGTATAGGTGCCTGTGCTGTGTGTATACGTGCTGTGTGTATAGGTGCTGGTGCTGTGTGTGTATAGGTGCCTGTGCTGTGTGTATAGGTGCTGTGTGTATAGGTGCCAGTGCTGTCTGTATAGGTGCTGTGTGTATAGGTGCTGGTGCTGTGTGTGTATAGGTGCCTGTGCTGTGTGTATACGTGCTGTGTGTATAGGTGCTGGTGCTGTGTGTGTATAGGTGCCTGTGCTGTGTGTATAGGTGCCGCTGCTGTGTGTATAGGTGCCGCTGCTGTGTATAGGTGCTGTGTGTGTGTATAGCTGCCTTTGCTGTCTGTATAGGTGCTGTGTGTGTATAGGTCCCTGTGCTGTCTGTATAGGTGCTGTGTGTGTGTATAGGTGCCTGTGCTGTCTGTATAGGTGCTGTGTGTATAGGTGCTGGTGCTGTGTGTATAGGTCCCTGTGCTGTCTGTATAGGTGCTGTGTGTGCGTATAGGTGCCTGTGCTGTCTGTATAGGTGCTGGTGCTGTGTGTGTATAGGTGCCGGTGCTGTGTGTATAGGTGCCGGTACTGTGTGTATAGGTGCTGTGTGTATAGGTGAGCGGCTAGTGTGCATAGGTGCAGCTGCTGTGTGTATAGGTGCCGGTGCTGTGTGTATAGGTGCCGGTACTGTGTGTATAGGTGCTGTGTGTATAGGTGCCGGTGCTGTGTGTATAGGTGAGCGGCTAGTGTGCATAGGTGCAGGTGCTGTGTGTATAGGTGCCTGTGCTGTGTGTATAGGTGCTGTGTGTATAGGTGCTGGTGCTGTGTGTATAGGTCCCTGTGCTGTCTGTATAGGTGCTGTGTGTGCGTATAGGTGCCTGTGCTGTCTGTATAGGTGCTGGTGCTGTGTGTGTATAGGTGCCTGTGCTGTCTGTATAGGTGCTGTGTGTATAGGTGCCAGTGCTGTGTGTATAGGTGCTGTGTGTATAGGTGCTGGTGCTGTGTGTATACGTGCTGTGTGTATAGGTGCTGGTGCTGTGTGTGTATAGGTGCCTGTGCTGTGTGTATAGGTGCTGTGTGTGTGTGTGTATAGCTGCCTTTGCTGTCTGTATAGGTGCTGTGTGTATAGGTGCTGGTGCTGTGTGTGTATAGGTGCCTGTGCTGTCTGTATAGGTGCTGTGTGTCTAGGTGCTGGTGCTGTGTGTGTTTAGGTGCCTGTGCTGTCTGTATAGGTGCTGTGTGTAAAGGTGCCGGTGCTGTGTGTATAGGTGCTGGTGGTGTGTGTATAGGTGCTGGTGCAGAGGAAAGGAGTCCTAGTGATAGAAATATAACATATTACTGTACAGTCTCTGGATAATACAAAACACTCTGGCAGCAAATAGATAAATCTTTACACGGACTTTAGTGCTTCAACTCGTTTGTGCTTGAGGTAATACTTAAAGGAGTAGAGTAGAGGTAGTTGTAGCGGTGCTTGAAAAGTTGAAAGTAGAGTAGAGCAGCGAAGAGGAGAGGAGTTTGTCAAGGGAGTCCTAACCCAATGTAGCAATGTACTCTGCCGGAACGTGCGAGAATACTTTAGAGTAAGAAGTTACTTGTACCTGTGTATAGACTATATTCTGACCACCTTCTGCCCTACAGTGTCGATTGACTCGTACTCCAAGGTTTATATAAGCCCCAGTGGTTGTTATGTGGGTGAAGCTAAGCTCCCAGGGGTGTCCCAGTTACCTGCACTGGGACATAGAATATGTAGACCTTCTGGTAGCTTTGTCCTATCCAGGCTAGTTCCTCTTGTATATCAGGATACTGCCCTGCACCTTTTAGACTGGTTCACAGCGTAGGCTAGAATGTTCCTCGACTCTTCTCCATCTTGTTGTCTCTAGCACTGCATAGTAGATATAGTAGAAGTACTGAAAGAACTGGTTGTCTCTAGCTGCATATGACCATACGTGTCTTCGACTAGACCAGACTGAACTGAACTTGCGTCCCCGACAAAGGTCCTGGCAGAGCCAGGCCCTGGCTTGGCTACAGCAGGGAAGTTTGCTTTGTGTGTCCTTCTCCCTTGAGAATCTGGGTAAGGACTGATGCTACACTTCCTCCCACCAAGTAACTCTTTCCTACAGGGCCTAAGTAATCTACCCTGTGAGTGGTGGAAAGGAGTGTGTGCAAAAGAAAGAAAGAGGCTAGAAGTAGAGAGCATCTCCTATAGGTTAGCAAGAGTACATGGTACACATAAAGTAGTAACCAATTCTTAACTTCAGCTGTGCAACACATAGGAATACATAAAAAAAATACTGACATCTAGTGGTGAAACTTGTAGAGTGCACTTCATCACCACCTAACCTGGATTAAGAAGCTTTTTAGAGAGGTGCAAAGGGGAGACACAATACACCCGTGGTGGGTCACCAAACTGCAGTCTGCGGGAATCCCGGCCAGAGTGTATACACATAGTATACACTCAGGCCAGGATCCCTAGCAGCAGCATGAAAAACTGACATGTCATTGAATAGCAGCCTGACAGGTCACACAATGGAGAGTGCGGTTCTGGCCGCACTCTCCATTGTCGGCTATAGTGAATAGGGATGCGGGCGCACACAGATGCACCCGCATCCCAATTCAGCACAAATAAAGTTCATCCGGCTGGTACTGCAGTACCGGTCGGGATGATCTTCACTGACACAGGCCGTTCTGTGACCCGGCCAGGTCACAGAACGGCCTCGTGTTTCACTTAGTGTGAACCCGACCTATAAGGGGTAATTTGCCAAACAAACATTTGCCAGCTTGGACTCACACAGTAATATCCAGAAAGGAAATAGTTTCCTCCAAAATAACAGGTGGAATCCAAGTTCATACTGTCCACCTCAGCAAACGCAAATGGCTCCTGTCCTGTTACTTTGTGTGTCAGTACACACTGTCCACAGCTCTCCTTGGTGAAGATAATCATGTTTCACATTATGTCAGGTGGCCTGTTCTAAAATGGTGTCTGGCAGCAGAAATAGTTTCATTGTCCCTTATTCTGCTGCCAGAAAATGTTTTAGAACAGGCCACCTGATGTAACCTAACAGGTGACTCACAGCGATAACTTCACCCAGGAGAGCTGTGGACAGCGTGTCCTGACACACAAAGTGACAGGAATTACTGTAAGAGTCCAGGTAGTAAGCCAAAGCAGACAGTCCCTGTTCTATTGGAATGCAAATACAAAGCTACTACATCACAGGTTGCCAGCTTATCAATGCTTTTTTTAGCATGCCATTTTTTCCACTTATTTTTTGTCAGTGATGCGCTGTAGATTGAAGAGATTTCATGGAATCACTTAAAGAATCCCATGATTTATAACCAATGCCAAAGAAACGTCTGACGGTCAGAAAATGATGTACTCTTTCTGAATAATTCCTTTCTTCCTCAGGTCTTCAAGTGGTGCTGAACTCCATCATTAAGGCGATGGTTCCGCTCCTGCATATCGCCCTGCTGGTTCTCTTCATGATTATTATATATGCCATTGTTGGACTGGAGCTGTTTTCTGGGAAGATGCACAAGACTTGTTATTATAAAGGAACAGGTAAGAAGTGTAATATCAGAAAGCAACTCACCTTCCAGACTGCTGACACTGTTATATAGAGGTCAGGAGACACATGGGACCCCACATATAAAGGGCATTGATGAGAGCCAATGACTTTCCCCCAGTCCTCAGCAGTCCACTCCCTGGACCTGTCCTCCAGTCCTCAGCAGTCCACTCCCTGGACCTTTCCCTCAGTCCTCAGCAGTCCACTCCCTGGACCTTTCCTCCAGTCCTCAGCAGTCCACTCCCTGGACCTTTCCCCCAGTCCTCAGCAGTCCCCTCCCTGGACCTTTCCCCCAGTCCTCAGCAGTCCCCTCCCTGGACCTTTCCCCCAGTCCTCAGCAGTCCCCTCCCTGGACCTTTCCCCCAGTCCTCAGCAGTCCACTCCCTGCACCTTTCCCCCAGTCCTCAGCAGTCCGCTCCCTGGACCTTTCCCCCAGTCCTCAGCAGTCCACTCCCTGGACCTTTCCCCCAGTCCTCAGCAGTCCACTCCCTGTACCTTTCCCCCAGTCCTCAGCCGTCTGCTCCCTGTACCTTTCCCCCAGTCCTCAGCAGTCCACTCCCTGGGCCTTTCCCCCAGTCCTCAGCAGTCCACTCCCTGGACCTTTCCCCCAGTCCTCAGCAGTCCCCTCCCTGGACCTTTTCCCCAAATCCTCAGCAGTCCACTCCCTGGACCTTTCCCCAGTCCTCAGCAGTCCCCTCCCTGGACCTTTCCCCCAGTCCTCAGCAGTCCCCTCCCTGGACCTTTCCCCCAGTCCTCAGCAGTCCACTCCCTGGACCTTTCCCCCAGTCCTCAGCAGTCCACTCCCTGGACCTTTCCCCCAGTCCTCAGCAGTCCACTCCCTGGACCTTTCCCCCAGTCCTCAGCAGTCCCCTCCCTGGACCTTTCCCCCAGTCCTCAGCAGTCCACTCCCTGGACCTTTCCCCCAGTCCTCAGCAGTCCACTCCCTGGACCTTTCCCCCAGTCCTCAGCAGTCCTCTCCCTGTACCTTTCCCCCAGTCCTCAGCAGTCCGCTCCCTGGACCTTTCCCCCAGTCCTCAGCAGTCCACTCCCTGGACCTTTCCCCCATTCCTCAGCAGTCCACTCCCTGGACCTTTCCCCCAGTCCTCAGCAGTCCTCTCCCTGTACCTTTCCCCCAGTCCTCAGCAGTCCGCTCCCTGGACCTTTCCCCCAGTCCTCAGCAGTCCACTCCCTGGACCTTTCCCCCAGCCCTCAGCAGTCCTCTCCCTGGACCTTTCCCCCAGTCCTCAGCAGTCCTCTCCCTGGACCTTTCCCTCAGTCCTCAGCAGTCCCCTCCCTGGACCTTTCCCCCAGTCCTCAGCAGTCCTCTCCCTGGACCTTTCCCCAGTCCTCAGCAATCCACTCCCTGGACCTTTCCCTCAGTCCTCAGCAATCCACTCCCTGGACCTTTCCCCCAGTCCTCAGCAGTCCACTCCCTGGACCTTTCCCCCAGTCCTCAGCAGTCCGCTCCCTGGACCTTTCCCCCAGTCCTCAGCAGTCCACTCCCTGGACCTTTTGCAGAATATCAGTCTGTCCCTGATGTTTTTTCTGGAGAGAGTGGCTTCTTTGCTGCCCTCCATGAGACCAGGCCTTGCTCCAAGAGTCTCCGCAGTCTCACAGTGCACAGTGCAGATGCCCTCACACCTGCCTGCTGCCATTCCTGACCAAGCTCTGCACTGCTGGTAGTCCCATCCCGCAGCTGACCACACTTCTAAGAGACGGTCCTGGCGCTCGCTGGTCTTTCTTGGGCGCCCTGAAGCCGTTTTGGCAACAATGGAACCTCTCTCCTTGAAGTTCTTGATGATATGATAGATTGGTGACTGAGGTGCAATCTTTCTAGCTGCGATACTGTTCCCTGTTCGGCCATTTTTGGGCAGTGCAATGATGACTGCACGTGTTTCTTGAGAGGCTGACACTGTTATATAGAGGTCAGGAGACACATGGGACCCTCATATATCTGTCTGTGCTTCCAGACTGCTGACACTGTTATATAGAGGTCAGGAGACACATGGGACCCTTCATATATCTGTCTGTGCTTCCAGACTGCTGACACTGTTGTATAGAGGTTAGGAGACACATGGGACCTGTCATATATCTGTCTGTGCTTCCAGACTGCTGACACTGTTATATAGAGGTCAGGGGACACATGGGACCTGTCATATATCTGTCTGTGCTGCCAGACTGCTGACACTGTTATATAGAGGTCAGGAGACACATGGGACCCCTCATATATCTGTCTGTGCTTCCAGACTGCTGACACTGTTATATAGAGGTCAGGAGACACATGGGACCCCTCATATATCTGTCTTTGCTTCCAGACTGCTGACACTGTTATATAGAGGTCAGGACACATGGGACCCCTCATATATCTGTCTGTGCTTCCAGACTGCTGACATTGTTATATAGAGGTCAGGAGACACATGGGACCTGTCATATCTGTCTGTGCTTCCAGACTGCTGACACTGTTATATAGAGGTTAGGAGACACATGGGACCTGTCCTATATCTGTCTGTGCTTCCAGACTGCTGACACTGTTATATAGAGGTCAGGAGACACATGGGACCTGTCATATATCTGTCTGTGCTTCCAGACTGCTGACACTGTTATATAGAGGTCAGGAGACACATGGGACCTGTCACATATCTGTCTGTGCTTCCAGACTGCTGACACTGTTATATAGAGGTCAGGAGACACATGGGACCTGTCATATATCTGTCTGTGCTTCCAGACTGCTGACACTGTTATATAGAGGTCAGGAGACACATGGGACCTGTCATATATCTGTCTGTGCTTCCAGACTGCTGACACTGTTGTATAGAGGTTAGGAGACACATGGGACCCCTCATATATCTGTCTGTGCTTCCAGACTGCTGACACTGTTATATAGAGGTCAGGGGACACATGGGACCTATCATATATGTCTTTGCTTCCAGACTGCTGACACTGTTATATAGAGGTCAGGGGACACATGGGACCTGTCATATATATATGTCTGTGCTTCCAGACTGCTGTATATAGAGGTCAGGAGACACATGGGACCGGTCATATATCTGTCTGTGCTTTCAGACTGCCTACACTGTTATGTAGAGGTCAGGACACCTAGGACCTTTCATATATCTGTGCTTCCAGACTGCTGACACTGATATATAGAGGTCAGGAGACACATGGGACCTGTATATATCTGTCTGTGCTTCCAAACTGCTGTATATAGAGGTCAGGAGACACATTGGACCGGTCATATATCTGTCTGTGCTTCCAGACTGCTGACACTGTTATAAAGAGGAAGTCGAGCAGGTACCAGTGTGATACTTCGACTTGGTCCCTTTGTCTCACTGAGGATCAATCTCTTGCCTTGGTAGATTGTCCTGACTGTTAGGAACTGTTAGAACAGTAGAAACAGCTGAACAGTCAGCCATTTCACCTTCAGCTGTACTGAACAAACAGGTGAAGGTTGGACACCAAGTTGTGGAGGTTACCTTTATATGGGTGGTATACAAGATGGCACACCTGTACTGGGACACTAGAGATGGAGGGAAGGAAGGATAGAGGGATAGATGGATGGAGGGAAGGATAGAGGGAAGGATAGAGGGATAGATGGATGATGGATGGAGGGAGGGAGGCATAGATGGATGATGGCTATAGGGAGGGATAGATGGATGATGGAGGGAGGGATAGATGGATGGAGGGAAGGATAGAGGGATAGATGGATGATAAATGGAGGGAGGCATAGATGGATGATGGATATAGGGAGGGATGGATGATGGAGGGAGGGAGGGATGAATGTCTTTTTCAGTCTTACAAACCATCTGTAATGGAGACTTCATACTAATTCTCATAATTTTATTTTCAGACATAATAGCCGCTGTGGACAAGCCTGCTCCTTGTAGTACTACAGGTCAAGGTCGTCAGTGCACAATCAATGGCACCGAGTGCCGGGGGTGGTGGCCGGGTCCGAACCAGGGGATCACTCATTTTGACAACTTTGGTTTTGCTATGCTGACGGTATACACGTGTATAACCATGGAGGGGTGGACCGAAGTCCTGTACTGGGTGAGTTCCCTCCTTTATCTCCTGTTACTTACTGTGTTATATACTATGTTATCCCCCCGGGCTCACACCCAGTATATAGTGATACGGAGACCAGGATACAGCGTCACACCCAGTATATAGTGATACGGAGACCAGGATACAGCGTCACACCCAGTATATAGTGATACGGAGACCAGGATACAGCGTCACACCCAGTATATAGTGATACGGAGACCAGGATACAGCGTCACACCCACTATATAGTGATACGGAGACCAGGATACAGCGTCACACCCAGTATATAGTGATACGGAGACCAGGATACAGCGTCACACCCAGTATATAGTGATACGGAGACCAGGATACAGCGTCACACCCAGTATATAGTGATACGGAGACCAGTACACAGCGTCACACCCAGTATATAGTGATACAGAGACCAGGATACATCGTCACACCCACTATATAGTGATACGGAGACCAGGATACAACGTCACACCCAGTATATAGTGATACGGAGACCAGTACACAGCGTCACACCCAGTATATAGTGATACGGAGACCAGGATACAGCGTCACACCCAGTATATAGTGATACGGAGACCAGGATACAGCGTCACACCCACTATATAGTGATACGGAGACCAGGATACAGCGTCACACCCAGTATATAGTGATACGGAGACCAGGATACAGCGTCACACCCAGTATATAGTGATACGGAGACCAGGATACAGCGTCACACCCACTATATACTGATACGGAGACCAGGATACAGCGTCACACCCAGTATATAGTGATACGGAGACCAGGATACAGCGTCACACCCAGTATATAGTGATACAGAGACCAGGATACAGCGTCACACCCAGTATATAGTGATACGGAGACCAGGATACAGCGTCACACCCAGTATATAGTGATACGGAGACCAGGATACAGCGTCACACCCAGTATATAGTGATACGGAGACCAGTACACAGCGTCACACCCAGTATATAGTGATACGGAGACCAGGATACAGCGTCACACCCACTATATACTGATACGGAGACCAGGATACAGCGTCACACCCAGTATATAGTGATACGGAGACCAGGATACAGCGTCACACCCAGTATATAGTGATACAGAGACCAGGATACAGCGTCACACCCAGTATATAGTGATACGGAGACCAGGATACAGCGTCACACCCACTATATACTGATACGGAGACCAGGATACAGCGTCACACCCAGTATATAGTGATACGGAGACCAGGATACAGCGTCACACCCAGTATATAGTGATACGGAGACCAGGATACAGCGTCACAAACCCAGTATATAGTGATACAGAGACCAGGATACAGCGTCACACCCAGTATATAGTGATTCGGAGACCAGGATACAGCGTCACACCCAGTATATAGTGATACAGAGACCAGGATACAGCGTCACACCCAGTATATAGTGATACGGAGACCAGGATACAGCGTCACAACACCACTATATACTGATACGGAGACCAGGATACAGCGTCACACACCCAGTATATAGTGATACGGAGACCAGGATACAGCGTCACACCCAGTATATAGTGATACGGAGACCAGGATACAGCGTCACACCCACTATATAGTGATACGGAGACCAGTACACAGCGTCACACCCAGTATATAGTGATAACGGAGACCAGGATACAGCGTCACACCCAGTATATAGTGATACGGAGACCAGGATACAGCGTCACACCCAGTATATAGTGATACAGAGACCAGGATACAGCGTCACACACCAGTATATAGTGATACGGAGACCAGGATACAGCGTCACACCCAGTATATAGTGATACGGAGACCAGGATACAGCGTCACACCCAGTATATAGTGATACGGAGACCAGGATACAGCGTCACACCCAGTATATAGTGATACGGAGACCAGGATACAGCGTCACACCCAGTATATAGTGATACAGAGACCAGGATACAGCGTCACACCCAGTATATAGTGATACGGAGACCAGGATACAGCGTCACACCCAGTATATAGTGATACGGAGACCAGGATACAGCGTCACACCCAGTATATAGTGATACGGAGACCAGGATACAGCGTCACACCCAGTATATAGTGATACGGAGACCAGTACACAGCGTCACACCCAGTATATAGTGATACGGAGACCAGGATACAGCGTCACACCCACTATATAGTGATACGGAGACCAGGATACAGCGTCACACCCACTATATAGTGATACGGAGACCAGGATACAGCGTCACACCCAGTATATAGTGATACGGAGACCAGGATACAGCGTCACACCCAGTATATAGTGATACGGAGACCAGTACACAGCGTCACACCCAGTATATAGTGATACGGAGACCAGGATACAGCGTCACACCCACTATATAGTGATACGGAGACCAGGATACAGCGTCACACCCAGTATATAGTGATACGGAGACCAGGATACAGCGTCACACCCAGTATATAGTGATACGGAGACCAGGATACAGCGTCACACCCACTATATAGTGATACGGAGACCAGTACACAGCGTCACACCCAGTATATAGTGATACGGAGACCAGGATACAGCGTCACACCCACTATATAGTGATACGGAGACCAGGATACAGCGTCACACCCAGTATATAGTGATACGGAGACCAGGATACAGCGTCACACCCAGTATATAGTGATACAGAGACCAGGATACAGCGTCACACCCAGTATATAGTGATACGGAGACCAGTACACAGCGTCACACCCAGTATATAGTGATACGGAGACCAGGATACAGCGTCACACCCAGTATATAGTGATACGGAGACCAGTACACAGCGTCACACCCAGTATATAGTGATACGGAGACCAGTACACAGCGTCACACCCAGTATATAGTGATACGGAGACCAGTACACAGCGTCACATCCAGTATATAGTGATACGGAGACCAGTACACAGCGTCACATCCAGTATATAGTGATACGGAGACCAGGATACAGCGTCACACCCACTATATAGTGATACGGAGACCAGTACACAGCGTCACACCCAGTATATAGTGATACGGAGACCAGTACACAGCGTCACATCCAGTATATAGTGATACGGAGACCAGGATACAGCGTCACACCCAGTATATAGTGATACAGAGACCAGTACACAGCGTCACACCCAGTATATAGTGATACGGAGACCAGGATACAGCGTCACACCCAGTATATAGTGATACGGAGACCAGGATACAGCGTCACACCCAGTATATAGTGATACGGAGACCAGGATACAGCGTCACACCCAGTATATAGTGATACAGAGACCAGGATACAGCGTCACACCCAGTATATAGTGATACGGAGACCAGGATACAGCGTCACACCCAGTATATAGTGATACGGAGACCAGGATACAGCGTCACACCCAGTATATAGTGATACGGAGACCAGGATACAGCGTCACACCCACTATATAGTGATACGGAGACCAGTACACAGCGTCACACCCAGTATATAGTGATACGGAGACCAGGATACAACATCACACCCAGTATATAGTGATACGGAGACCAGGATACAGCGTCACACCCAGTATATAGTGATACGGAGACCAGGATACAGCGTCACACCCAGTATATAGTGATACGGAGACCAGGATACAGCGTCACACCCAGTATATAGTGATACGGAGACCAGTACACAGCGTCACACCCAGTATATAGTGATACGGAGACCAGTACACAGCGTCACACCCAGTATATAGTGATACGGAGACCAGGATACAGCGTCACACCCAGTATATATACGTGTAATAGTGATACATGGCTACGTGTAATAGTGATACATGGCTACGTGTAATAGTGATACATGGCTACGTGTAATAGTGATACATGGCTACGTGTAATAGTGATACATGGCTACGTGTAATAGTGATACATGGCTACGTGTAATAGTGATACATGGCTACGTGTAATAGTGATACATGGCTACGTGTAATAGTGATACATGGCTACGTGTAATAGTGACACATGGCTACGTGTAATAGTGATACATGGCTACGTGTAATAGTGACACATGGCTACGTGTAATAGTGACACATGGCTACGTGTAATAGTGACACATGGCTACGTGTAATGGTGACACATGGCTACGTGTAATAGTGATACATGGCTACGTGTAATAGTGACACATGGCTACGTGTAATAGTGATACATGGCTACGTGTAATAGTGACACATGGCTACGTGTAATGGTGACACATGGCTCCGTGTAATGGTGACACATGGCTCCGTGTAATGGTGATACATGGCTCCGTGTAATAGTGACAAATGGCTACGTGTAATAGTGATACATGGCTACGTGTAATAGTGATACATGGCTACGTGTAATAGTGATACTTGGCTACGTGTAATAGTGACACATGGCTACGTGTAATAGTGACACATGGCTCCGTGTAATAGTGACACATGGCTACGTGTAATAGTGATACATGGCTACGTGTAATAGTGATACATGGCTACGTGTAATAGTGACACATGGCTACGTGTAATAGTGATACATGGCTCCGTGTAATAGTGACACTACGTGTAATAGTGATACTACGTGTAATAGTGATACATGGCTACGTGTAATAGTGATACATGGCTACGTGTAATAGTGACACATGGCTACGTGTAATAGTGATACTACGTGTAATAGTGATACATGGCTACGTGTAATAGTGACACACGGCTACGTGTAATAGTGATACATGGCTACGTGTAATAGTGACACATGGCTACGTGTAATAGTGATACATGGCTACGTGTAATAGTGATACATGGCTACGTGTAATAGTGACACATGGCTACGTGAAATAGTGACACTACGTGTAATAGTGACACATGGCTCCGTGTAATAGTGATACTTGGCTACGTGTAATAGTGATACATGGCTACGTGTAATAGTGATACATGGCTACGTGTAATAGTGATACATGGCTACGTGTAATAGTGACACATGGCTACGTGAAATAGTGATACTACGTGTAATAGTGATACATGGCTACGTGTAATAGTGATACATGGCTACGTGTAATAGTGACACATGGCTACGTGTAATAGTGATACATGGCTACGTGTAATAGTGATACTACGTGTAATAGTGATACATGGCTACGTGTAATAGTGACACATGGCTACGTGTAATGGTGACACATGGCTACGTGTAATGGTGACACATGGCTACGTGTAATAGTGATACATGGCTACGTGTAATAGTGACACATGGCTACGTGTAATAGTGATACATGGCTCAGTGTAATGGTGATACATGGCTCCGTGTAATAGTGACAAATGGCTACGTGTAATAGTGACACATGGCTACGTGTAATAGTGATACTACGTGTAATAGTGATACATGGCTCCGTGTAATAGTGATACATGGCTACGTGTAATAGTGATACATGGCTCCGTGTAATAGTGACAAATGGCTACGTGTAATAGTGACACATGGCTACGTGTAATAGTGATACATGGCTCCGTGTAATAGTGATACATGGCTCCGTGTAATAGTGACACATGGCTCCGTGTAATAGTGATACATGGCTACGTGTAATAGTGACACATAGCTCTGTGTAATAGTGATAGATGGTGATAGATTGGCATCATGGATGTGCAGCCGACAAATCTGCGGCAACTGTGTGATGTCATCATGTCACTATGGACCAAAATCTCTGAGGAAGCTTCCAGCACCTTGTTGTATCTATGCCACCAAGAATTGGGGCAGTTCTGAAGGCAAAAGGGGGTCCAACCCGTTACTAGCATGGTGTACCTAATAAAGTGGCCGCTGAGTGTGTATATATATATATATATATATATATATATATATACACATATACACACATACATACACACACAGCAAGTGCTGCACGGACATCACTAACTATATATACACTCAGCGGCCACTTTATTAGGTACACCATGCTAGTAACGGGTCGGACCCCCTTTTGCCTTAAGAACTGCCTCAATTCTTGGTGGCATAGATACAACAAGGTGCTGGAAGCTTCCTCAGAGATTTTGGTCCATAGTGACATGATGACATCACACAGTTGCCGCAGATTTGTCGGCTGCACATCCATGATGCCAATCTCCCGTTCCACCACATCCCAAAGATGCTCTATTGGATTGAGATCTGGTGACTGTGGAGGCCATTGGAGTACAGTGACCTCATTGTCATGTTCAAGAAACCAGTCTGAGATGATTCTAGCTTTATGACATGGCGCATTATCCTGCTGAAAGTCGCCATCAGATGTTGGGTCCATTGTGGTCATAAAGGGATGGACATGGTCAGCAACAATACTCAGGTAGGCTGTGGCGTTGCAACCATGCTCAATTGGTACCAAGGGGCCCAAAGAGTGCCAAGAAAATATTCCCCACACCATGACACCACCACCACCAGCCTGAACCGCTGATACAAGGCAGGATGGATCCATGCTTTCATGTTGGTGACGCCAAATTCTGACCCTACCATCCGAATGTCGCAGCAGAAATCGAGACTCATCAGACCAGGCAACGTTTTTCCAATCTTCTACTGTCCAATTTCGATGAGCTTGTGCAAATTGTAGCCTCAGTTTCCTGTTCTTAGCTGAGCGGAGTGGCCCCCGGTGTGGTCTTCTGCTGCTGTAGCCCATCTGCCTCAGAGTTGGCCGTACTGTGCGCTCAGAGATGCTCTTCGGCCTACCTTGGCTGTAACGGTTGGCTATTTGAGTCACTGTTGCCTTTCTATCAGCTGGAACCAGTCTGCCCATTCTCCTCTGACCTCTGGCATCAACAAGGCATTTCCGCCCACAGAACGGCCGCTCACTGGATGGTTTTTCTTTTTCGGACCATTCTCTGTAAACCCTAGAGATGGTTGTGCGTGAAAATCCCAGTAGATCAGCAGTTTCTGAAATACTCAGACCAGCCCTTCTGGCACCAACAACCATGCCACGTTCAAAGGCCTCAAATCACCTTTCTTCCCCATACTGATGCTCGGTTTGAACTGCAGGAGATTGTCTTGACCATGTCTACATGCCTAAATGCCGCCACGTGATTGGCTGATTAGAAATTAAGTGGTAACGTGCAGTTGGACAGGTGTACCTAATAAAGTGGCCGGTGAGTGTATATACATACATACACACACATACATATATATATATACAGCAAGGGCTACATGGACATCACTAACGGATATATATATACATACACACACGGGCAGTGATTTTTTTATACTTGTTTGGTGCATTTAGTGTGACCTGTGACCTATGGAGTTCACTTCTCATTTCTCAGCATTGGCTCCGCCCATTTGACAGTTTGGGGCTATTTAGCACATCTGAAGCTGTATTGTATATGAGGTAATAGAGAAGGATCCCCGTGATAGTCAGCGCAGTGATGGCGGCCTCCTTCTCTTGTCCCCGTACAGGTGAATGACGCCATTGGGAACGAGTGGCCGTGGATCTACTTTGTCAGCCTCATCCTCCTGGGCTCCTTCTTTGTGCTGAACCTGGTGCTCGGAGTCCTGAGCGGGTAACACTTACACTTTCCTCTCATTCACTTCTACTCCGACATTTCTTATGTTTTGACATTTTATCTCTCGTCTCAGTGAGTTTACAAAAGAACGTGAAAAAGCCAAGTCTCGTGGTGCTTTCCAGAAGCTGCGGGAACAGCAGGCCATGGACGAGGACTTACGGGGCTATCTGGACTGGATCACCCACGCCGAAGTGATGGACTCCGACATGGAGGGAAGAGAAGGTGAGAGCAGAAAGGGAGCCTCGTACCGCCGGATGGGGGATGTTGGCGAGGGGTGTTACCATGAGGTGGGGTTGTTGGTGCGCAGGTGTTGCCGAAAGATGTTACCATGGGGTGTTGTTGAGGGGGGGATGTTGGTGTGGGGTGTTACTGCGAGATGTTGCCGAAAGACGTTACCATGGGATGTTGGTGAGGGGTGTTACCATGAGATGCTGTAGGACGATGCTACCATGAGATGTTGCCACGAGATGTTACGATGGGATGTTGGCGTGGGGTGTTACCATGAGATGTTGGCGTGGGGTGTTACCATGGGATATTGGCGGGGGGATGTTGGTGCGGGGGTGTTACTATGTGGTGTTGGCGCGGGGGGGGTTGGGTTGGGGATGTTGGCACGGGATGTTGGTGGGGGGATGTTGGTGCGGGGGTGTTACCATGGGATGTTGGTGAGGGGTGTTACCATGAGATGCTGTAGGACGATGCTACCATGAGATGTTGCCACGAGATGTTACGATGGGATGTTGGCGTGGGGTGTTACCATGAGATGTTGGCGTAGGGTGTTACCATGGGATATTGGCGGGGGGATGTTGGTGCGGGGGTGTTACTATGTGGTGTTGGCGCGGGGGGTGTTGGGTTGGGGATGTTGGCGCGGGATGTTGGTGCGGGGGTGTTACCATGGGATGTTGATGCAGGGGTGTCAGGGGTGTTGCCGTCAGATGCTACCATGGGATGTTGGCGGGGGGAGGGGGGGATGTTGGTGTGGGATTCTACGGTCTCTCTATAATCTGTAATGGGGCTCTCCCTTATTTCAGGGCTGCTGCAGTCAGAAGAGGGCGGCTCAGAGACGGAGAGTCTGTACGACGCAGAGGGAATAAACAAGTTCCTAGCATTTTTGTAAGTATCTTCTGTGCAGTGATGGAGGACGGGGAGGAGCTGATACATTAATATCCGCTCCCTGTTGTGTTTAGTCGTCAGTGGCGCCAGTGGCATCGTCTGCTCCGGAGGAAGAGCCGCGCTCTGGTGAAGTCTCGCTTCTTCTACTGGCTCGTTATTATTGTTATACTGCTAAACACGGTCATCATTGCCACCGAACATCACAACCAACCAGAAGCCCTCACCAAAGCGCAAGGTAAGAGCGGGGCGCTCTCTAATCCCTACCTCCGGGCGGTCAGTCCCACCTCCGGGCGGTCAGTCCCACCTCCGGGCGGTCAGTCCCACCTCCGGCTGGTCAGTCCCACCTCCGGCTGGTCAGTCCCACCTCCGGGCGGTCAGTCCCACCTCCGGGCGGTCAGTCCCACCTCCGGCTGGTCAGTCCCACCTCCGGGCGGTCAGTCCCACCTCCGGGCGGTCAGTCCCACCTCCGGGCGGTCAGTCCCACCTCCGGCTGGTCAGTCCCACCTCCGGCTGGTCAGTCCCACCTCCGGCTGGTCAGTCCCACCTCCGGGCGGTCAGTCCCACCTCCGGCTGGTCAGTCCCACCTCCGGCTGGTCAGTCCCACCTCCGGGCGGTCAGTCCCACCTCCGGCTGGTCAGTCCCACCTCCGGCTGGTCAGTCCCACCTCCGGGCAGTCAGTCCCACCTCCGGCTGGTCAGTCCCACCTCCGGCTGGTCAGTCCCACCTCCGGGCGGTCAGTCCCACCTCCGGGCGGTCAGTCCCACCTCCGGGCGGTCAGTCCCACCTCCGACCACTCACACTTTGGCTTTTGAATGTTTATTTAGTGGAAAAACTTGATAATTAAAGTAAAATGGATATTATGGGGAACTCCGGCCAAAATGAGAACAGAATAAACCAGAGATACTCTACCCCCCGAGTGCCACGTCACGATCACTGCCAGAACTCATTTTCCCCTTACTTCCTGCGACTCGGCCGGCCGGGCTGATAGATGTAGCGGTGTCCTGCCTCATTCATTGACTCTCTGAGTGGGCACTCCATCAGCCGGGTCGTGAGTGACGTCAATGGGGCAGGAGATTCAGAAGGCAGGCGGGGGTCCTAGTCATGATTTCGCTTGGGAAGCAGAACCAGGAGGCCGGCAGGGGTCCAGGTTGTGATGTCGCTGAGGCAGGAGAGGAGGCAGTCAGGGGTCCGGGACGTGACGTCGTCTGGTAATGCCCCGGCATTCTCCTGGTCAGACTGGTGAGGACCCAGCATCCTCCTGGTCAGACTGGTGAGGCCCCGGCATCCTCCTGGTCAGACTGGTGAGGCCCTGGCATCCTCCTGGTCAGACTGGTGAGGTTCCGGCATCCTCCTGGTCAGACTGGTGAGGCCCTGGCATCCTCCTGGTCAGACTGGTGAGGTTCCGGCATCCTCCTGGTCAGACTGGTGAGGTTCCGGCATCCTCCTGGTCAGACTGGTGAGGCCCCGGCATCCTCCTGGTCAGACTGGTGAGGCCCCGGGATCCGTGATGTGTATCGTAGAACAGGTTAAAGAGTTATTATAAAGCCGCTTCCAAGTCTCGTCCAACGTTGACCTGTCTTGACCTATTTTTATGGTCCCCAATTTTGTTTTTTGCAGTTTTCCAATAGAGTGAACAGGTCTTGTTGAGTAGGTGCGGCAGGAAGCCAAGGTGTCTAGTTTGGTGTCCTGCGGACTGGACCTGGGAGCTCCCAGCATCAGGATCAGGATGTAGGGAGCCGCGCGGCTGTGTCAGTACACTAGTGTAAATGAAATTTTACACTGTTCAGGAGCTCCAGACATCACAATGCTAGGAGCTCCCTGGTCCACAGGACACCGGCCGTGTACGGACAGAATTCTATGGACGTGTGAATGACCCCCTTGTGGTGGAGTCCTCCATAGGTTGAGGAAAAGCGGTAGCTGGGAGAGTTGATTGCGGAGGCCGAGGGGTTGCAGACGCGGGTTGGACTTTGTGGGTCGCAGATAGGTGTTATAGTCTTTATAGTGCTGGGGGGCAGTACGCTATGATCCAAGCACTGTGAGAGTAATACGGTAAACGACTGATCTCAGGGGAGCAGCCACAGAAGACCCCACCGGCTGCTGGTTACAGCGCTCAGTACAGTGACATCCTAGGTGCATGGCCTTCTGGGAAACATCAGTATATAAAAAGATCTGAGGAGCCTCAACAACCAGCCTTCAAACCCGGGTGATTAAGGCCGGGAGGACTGGGGACTTGTGTCATACGGGGACTGTCTGCAGTACTATGGATGAGCCAGCAGATGGCAGAAGGTGCAGTAACGGCCACTGCCCCATCGCTCTATAATAGCAGGGAGTATAAGCCTGTAATAGTTATTAGCAGATATAGAGAGTAAGGCCGGGAGGACTGGGGACCTGTGTCATACGGGGACTGTCTGCAATACTAATAATTAGCCAGCAGATGGCAGAAGGTGCAGTAACGGCCACTGCCCCATCGCTCTATAATAGCAGGGAGTATAAGCCTGTAATAGTTATTAGCAGATATAGAGAGTAAGGCCGGGAGGACTGGGGACCTGTGTCATACGGGGACTGTCTGCAATACTAATAATTAGCCAGCAGATGGCAGAAGGTGAAGTAACGGCCACTGCCCCATCGCTCTATAATAGCAGGGAGTATAAGCCTGTAATAGTTATTAGCAGATACAAGAGTAAGGCTGCGAGGACTGGGGACCTGTGTCATACGGGGACTGTCTGCAATACTAATAATTAGCCAGCAGAAGGTGAAGTAACGGCCACTGCCCCATCGCTCTATAATAGCAGGGAGTATAAGCCTGTAATAGTTATTAGCAGATACAAGAGTAAGGCTGGGAGGACTGGGGACCTGTGTCATACGGGGACTGTCTGCAATACTAATAATTAGCCAGCAGATGGCAGAAGGTGAAGTAACGGCCACTGCC
>NC_091464.1:1772205-1787205 GCF_027789765.1 Dendropsophus ebraccatus | reverse complement strand
TAACACAGCAGCTGGATATGTGATATATAAGTTACTGTACAGTATAGCAATCAGCATGTGGTATATAATGTATAGTAACTGTATAACCCTGATAACACAGCAGCTGGATATGTGATATATAAGTTACTGTACAGTATAGCAGCATGTGGTGTATAATGTATAGTAACTGTATAACCCTGATAACACAGCAGCTGCTGGATATGTGATATATAAGTTACTGTACAGTATAGCAGTATGTGGTATATAATATATAGTAACTGTATAACCCTGATAACACAGCAGCTGGATATGTGATGTATAAGTTACTGTACAGTATAGCAGCATGTGGTATATAATGTATAGTAACTGTATAACCCTGATAACACAGCAGCTGGATATGTGATATATAAGTTACTGTTTAGCATAGCAATCAGCATGTGGTGTATAATGTATAGTAACTGTATAACCCTGATAACACAGCAGCTGCTGGATATGTGATATATAAGTTACTGTACAGTATAGCAGCATGTGGTATATAATGTATAGTAACTGTATAACCCTGATAACACAGCAGCTGGATATGTGATATATAAGTTACTGTACAGTATAGCAGCATGTGGTATATAATGTATAGTAACTGTATAACCCTGATAACACAGCAGCTGGATATGTGATGTATAAGTTACTGTACAGTATAGCAGCATGTGGTATATAATGTATAGTAACTGTATAACCCTGATAACACAGCAGCTGGATATGTGATATATAAGTTACTGTAAAGCATAGCAATCAGCATGTGGTGTATAATGTATAGTAACTGTATAACCCTGATAACACAGCAGCTGCTGGATATGTGATATATAAGTTACTGTACAGTATAGCAGTATGTGGTATATAATATATAGTAACTGTATAACCCTGATAACACAGCAGCTGGATATGTGATGTATAAGTTACTGTACAGTATAGCAGCATGTGGTATATAATGTATAGTAACTGTATAACCCTGATAACACAGCAGCTGGATATGTGATATATAAGTTACTGTACAGTATAGCAGCATGTGGTATATAATGTATAGTAACTGTATAACCCTGATAACACAGCAGCTGGATATGTGATGTATAAGTTACTGTACAGTATAGCAGCATGTGGTATATAATGTATAGTAACTGTATAACCCTGATAACACAGCAGCTGGATATGTGATATATAAGTTACTGTACAGTATAGCAATCAGCATGTGGGATATAATGTATAGTAACTGTATAACCCTGATAACACAGCAGCTGGATATATGATGTATAAGTTACTGTACAGTATAGCAGCATGTGGTGTATAATGTATAGTAACTGTATAACCCTGATAACACAGCAGCTGCTGGATATGTGATATATAAGTTACTGTACAGTATAGCAGCATGTGGTGTATAATGTATAGTAACTGTATAACCCTGATAACACTGCAGCTGGATATGTGATATATAAGTTACTGTACAGTATAGCAGCATGTGGTATATAATGTATAGTAACTGTATAACCCTGATAACACAGCAGCTGGATATGTGATATATAAGTTACTGTACAGTATAGCAATCAGCATGTGGGATATAATGTATAGTAACTGTATAACCCTGATAACACAGCAGCAGCTGGATATGTGATATATAAGTTACTGTACAGTATAGCAATCAGCATGTGTTGTATAATGTATAGTAACTGTATAACCCTGATAACACAGCAGCTGGATATGTGATATATAAGTTACTGTACAGTATAGCAGCATGTGGTATATAATGTATAGTAACTGTATAACCCTGATAACACTGCAGCTGGATATGTGATATATAAGTTACTGTACAGTATAGCAGCATGTGGTATATAATGTATAGTAACTGTATAACCCTGATAACACAGCAGCAGCTGGATATGTGATATATAAATTACTGTACAGTATAGCAGCATGTGGTGTATAATGTATAGTAACTGTATAACGCTGATAACACTGCAGCAGCTGGATATGTGATATATAACTTACTGTACAGTATAGCAGCATGTGGTATATAATGTATAGTAACTGTATAACCCTGATAACACAGCAGCTGGATATGTGATATATATGTTACTGTACAGTATAGCAGCATGTGGTATATAATGTATAGTAACTGTATAACCCTGATAACACAGCAGCAGCTGGATATGTGATATATAAGTTACTGTACAGTATAGCAGCATGTGGTATATAATGTATAGTAACTGTATAACCCTGATAACACAGCAGCTGGATATGTGATATATAAGTTACTGTACAGTATAGCAATCAGCATGTGGGATATAATGTATAGTAACTGTATAACCCTGATAACACTGCAGCTGGATATGTGATATATGTTACTGTACAGTATAGCAGCATGTGGTATATAATGTATAGTAACTGTATAACCCTGATAACACAGCAGCAGCTGGATATGTGATATATAAGTTACTGTACAGTATAGCAAGCAGCATGTGGTATATAATGTATAGTAACTGTATAACCCTGATAACACAGCAGCTGGATATGTGATATATAAGTTACTGTACAGTATAGCAATCAGCATATGGTGTATAATGTATAGTAACTGTATAACCCTGATAACACAGCAGCTGGATATGTGATATATAAGTTACTGTACAGTATAGCAGCATGTGGTGTATAATGTATAGTAACTGTATAACCCTGATAACACAGCAGCTGGATATGTGATATATAAGTTACTGTACAGTATAGCAGCATGTGGTATATAATGTATAGTAACTGTATAACCCTGATAACACAGCAGCAGCTGGATATGTGATATATAACTTACTGTACAGTATAGCAGCATGTGGTGTATAATGTATAGTAACTGTATAACCCTGATAACACAGCAGCAGCTGGATATGTGATATATAAGTTACTGTACAGTATAGCAATCAGCATGTGGTATATAATCTATAGTAACTGTATAACCCTGATAACACAGCAGCTGGATATGTGATATATAAGTTACTGTACAGTATAGCAGCATGTGGTATATAATGTATAGTAACTGCATAACCCTGATAACACAGCAGCTGGATATGTGATATATAAGTTACTGTACAGTATAGCAGCATGTGGTATATAATGTATAGTAACTGTATAACCCTGATAACACAGCAGCAGCTTGTAGGTATGGGATGGAGCTGCAAATCCCCATGATAAAGTAGTGTTGTACAACAGGCTAGAATAGAGAAGCAGGGCTGCTGTCAGAGGTCTGTGTGGTCACATGACAGCCACAGGGAAGGGGGTGTGTTCAGTATGGACCAACCAGGACTGACAGAGACTGCAGGGAGCAGGAAGGAATGAGCAGGGTATAGGGTGAGCACAGTATAGCAGCGCTCTCTCTGTCCGGGGAGAGAGGGGTTACATCTATGGCGAGATTACCCCCACAGTCCTGTCCTCTGATGTAAGCCCCAGCCTGAAGTGGATCTGCTATGATTTGGAAAGTGAGGGAGACTTCCTGGGTCAGAGTACTGGGCTGTAGACCCCGCTATGCAGACCATGCCCCTCCCCCACTCCCCTTCCCACCCAGTACAGGGAGCTCTTAAACCAAAACGCTCTTAAAGTGACTGTACCACTAGGCCCAGGCTGAAGCACTGGAGGCGGCCAACCCACCCCCAGTGGGAAGACCCACTTACCCCACAAGTTCTTGACTCTTACCCCACATGTTCTAGACTCTTGCCCAACGTGTTCTAGGCTCTTCCCCAATGTGTTCTAGGCTCTTACCCGGCCGTGTTCTAGACCAGGGGTGTCAAACTCAAATACACAATGGGCCAAAATGAAATAATTGGACAAAGTTGCGGGCCAATCTAGATAATTATTGAAGCGAGAATGCGGCGGTCCTGGGGCACTGTCAGTGGTGGCGTCTCCCAGCCCCGTGCACTATGGTAAGTGACATGATAAAATGCTATAATATGATTATACCCCAACCCATATAATAGCCCCCCCAATAGTGCCCTATGTAGTAGCCAGCCCTTCTAATAGTACCCAAATAGTAGCCAGCCCTCCCCCATAGTCTCTTATATAGTAGCCAGCCCTCCCCATAGTCTCTTATATAGTAGCCAGCCCTCCCCCATAGTCTCTTATATAGCAACCAGCCCTCCCTCATAGTCTCTTATATAGTAGCCAGCCCTCCCTCATAGTCTTTTATATAGTAGCCAGCCCCCCTATAGTCTCTTATATAGTAGCCAGCCCTCCCTCATAGTCTCTTACATAGTAGCCAGCCCTCCCCCATAGTCTCTTATATAGTAGCCCGCCCTCCCCCATAGTCTCTTATATAGTAGCCAGCCCTCCCCACAGTCTCTTATATAGTAGCCAGCCCTCCCCCATAGTCTCTTATACAGTAGCCACCCCTCCCCATAGTCTCTTATATAGTAGCCAGCCCTCCCCACAGTCTCTTATATAGTAGCCAGCCCTCCCTCATAGTCTCTTACATAGTAGCCAGCCCTCCCCATAGTCTCTTATATAGTAGCCAGCCCTCCCCCATAGTCTCTTATATAGTAGCCACCCTCCCCATAGTCTCTTATATAGTAGCCCGCCCTCCCCCATAGTCTCTTATATAGTAGCCAGCCCTCCCCCATAGTCTTATATAGTAGCCAGCCCTCCCTCATAGTCTCTTACATAGTAGCCAGCCCTCCCCATAGTCTCTTATATAGTAGCCAGCCCTCCCCCATAGTCTCTTATACAGTAGCCACCCCTCCCCGTAGTCTCTTATATAGTAGCCAGCCCTCCCCACAGTCTCTTATATAGTAGCCACCCCTTCCCCATAGTCTCTTACATAGTAGCCAGCCCTCCCCCATAGTCTCTTATATAGTAGCCAGCCCTCCCCATAGTCTCTTATATAGTAGCCAGCCCTCCCCTGTAGTCTCTTATATAGTAGCCAGCCCTCCCCACAGTCTCTTATATAGTAGCCAGCCCTCCCTCATAGTCTCTTATATAGTAGCCAGCCCTCCCCCATAGTCTTATATAGTAGCCAGCCCTCCCCATAGTCTCTTATATAGTAGCCAGCCCTCCCCATAGTCTCTTATATAGTAGCCAGCCCTCCCCCATAGTCTCTTATATAACAGCCAGCCCTCCCCACAGTCTCTTATATAGTAGCCAGCCCTCCCCATAGTCTCTTATATAGTAGCCAGCCCTCCCCACAGTCTCTTATATAGTAGCCAGCCCTCCCCATAGTCTCTTATATAGTAGCCAGCCCTCCCCCATAGTCTCTTATATAACAGCCAGCCCTCCCCACAGTCTCTTATATAGTAGCCAGCCCTCCCCATAGTCTCTTATATAGTAGCCAGCCCTCCCCACAGTCTCTTATATAGTAGCCAGTCCTCCCCATAGTCTCTTCTATAGTAGCCAGCCCTCCTCCATAGTCTCTTCTATAGTAGTCATGGCGGGACAGATGTAATTAAAACTCTGAATTGCCTGGCGGTCCAAAAATAATGGCACCACAGGCCAGATTTGGCCCGTGGGCGAGAGTTTGACATGACTGTTCTAGACTCTTACCCAGTGTGTTCTAGACTCTTCCCCAACATTTTCTGGTCTCTTACCCAGTGTGTTCTAGACTCTTACCGGCCACGTTCTAGATTTACTGGCCATGTTCTAGACTCTTACCGCATGTGTTCCACACTCTTTGCCGGAAGTGCTCTAGATGGTTCCCACAGATGTGTTCTGGACTCTTACCGGACACGTTTCAGACCCTTACCGGACACGTTCTGGGCTCTTAATGGACACCACATCATTGCCTCCATGTAACCGGACACCTACGCGGAGGTCTCCCCAAGATGGAGGATATGGATGGTGTGTACTGTGACGGGTGGTAACAGGAGACGGAGGTCGGGGGTCAGTGTGGGGGACACCACATCATTGCCTCCATGTAACCGGACACCTACGCAGAGGTCACCCCAAGATGGAGGATATGGATGGTGTGTACTGTGACGGGTGGTAACAGGAGACGGAGGTCGGGGGTCAGTGTGGGGGACACCACATCATTGCCTCCATGTAACCAGACACCTACGCGGAGGTCTCCCCAAGATGGACGACACGTCCAGTGGAGTTCTGTCTGTTTTCTCTTTCAGACGTTGCAAACGAAGTTCTTCTCGCCCTCTTCACCATGGAGATGATCCTGAAGATCTACGCCCTCGGCTTCCAGTCCTACTTCATGTCTCTCTTCAATCGTTTCGACTGCTTTGTGGTTTGCACCGGACTCCTGGAGATCCTGCTGGTGGCCAGTAACATCATGTCTCCGCTCGGCATATCGGTGCTGCGCTGTATCCGGCTGCTGAGGATCTTCAAGATCACCCGGTGAGGAGGATTCTACCAACGTATATGTATATGGTACATGGTATATAGTATATCGTGTATAGTACATGTATATAGTACGTGGTGACGAGCGTTCTACCAACATACCAATAGTGTATAGAATGGTGAGATATACGCACCCAGCACTGTCTTGGATTAGGAGCAAAATCCGTTCCGTGACAGCGCTTGTAATCCAAATCCACTCTTATACCAAAGCAAATTTCCCCATAAGAAATCACTGATCTGCAGACAATTGGTTCCACCCCCCAAATATACTGATTATTATTCTGAATAACATGTAGGAGAGATGAAACAATGAGAAGCAGCTGGAGATGTGATATTATAAGTTACTGTACAGTATAGTATCAGCATGTGGTGTATAATGTATAGTAACTGTATAACCCTGATAACACTGCAGCAGCTGGATATGTGATATATATGTTACTGTACACTATAGCAGCATGTGGTATATAATGTATAGTAACTGTATAACCCTGATAACACAGCAGCTGGATATGTGATATATAAGTTACTGTACAGTATAGCAGCATGTGGTATATAATGTATAGTAACTGTATAACCCTGATAACACAGCAGCTGGATATGTGATATATAAGTTACTGTACAGTATAGCAGCATGTGGTATATAATGTATAGTAACTGTATAACCCTGATAACACAGCAGCAGCTGGATATGTGATATATAAGTTACTGTACAGTATAGCAGCATGTGGTGTATAATGTATAGTAACTGTATAACCCTGATAACACAGCAGCTGGATATGTGATATGTTACTGTACAGTATAGCAGCATGTGGTGTATAATGTATAGTAACTGTATAACCCTGATAACACAGCAGCTGGACATGTGATATATAAGTTACTGTACAGTATAGCAGCATGTGGTATATAATGTATAGTAACTGTATAACCCTGATAACACTGCAGCTGGATATGTGATATATAAGTTACTGTACAGTATAGCAGCATGTGGTATATAATGTATAGTAACTGTATAACCCTGATAACACAGCAGCTGGATATGTGATATATAAGTTACTGTACAGTATAGCAGCATGTGGTATATAATGTATAGTAACTGTATAACCCTGATAACACTGCAGCAGCTGGATATGTGATATATAAGTTACTGTACAGTATAGCAGCATGTGGTATATAATGTATAGTAACTGTATAACCCTGATAACCCAGCAACTGGATATGTGATATATAACTTACTGTACAGTATAGCAATAAGCATGTGGTGTATAATGTATAGTAACTGTATAACCTTAACACACCAGCAGCTGGATATGTGATATATAAGTTACTGTACAGTATAGCAGCATGTGGTATATAATGTATAGTAACTGTATAACCCTGAAAACACAGCAGCTGGATATGTGATATATAAGTTACTGTACAGTATAGCAGCATGTGGTATATAATGTATAGTAACTGTATAACCCTGATAACAGAGCAGCTGGATATGTGATATATAAGTTACTGTACAGTATAGCAGCATGTGGTGTATAATGTATAGTAACTGTATAACCCTGATAACACTGCAGCAGCTGGATATGTGATATATAAGTTACTGTACAGTATAGCAGCATGTGGTATATAATGTATAGTAACTGTATAACCCTGATAACACAGCAGCTGGATATGTGATATATAAGTTACTGTACAGTATAGCAATCAGCATGTGGTGTATAATGTATAGTAACTGTATAACCCTGATAACACTGCAGCTGGATATGTGATATATAAGTTACTGTACAGTATAGCAGCATGTGGTGTATAATGTATAGTAACTGTATAACCCTGATAACACAGCAGCTGGATATGTGATATATAAGTTACTGTACAGTATAGCAATCAGCATGTGCGTATAATGTATAGTAACTGTATAACCCTGATAACACTGCAGCTGGATATGTGATATATAAGTTACTGTACAGTATAGCAGCATGTGGTGTATAATGTATAGTAACTGTATAACCCTGATAACACTGCAGCAGCTGGATATGTGATATATAAGTTACTGTACAGTATAGTATCAGCATGTGGTGTATAATGTATAGTAACTGTATAACCCTGATAACACTGCAGCAGCTGGATATGTGATATATATGTTACTGTACAGTATAGCAGCATGTGGTATATAATGTATAGTAACTGTATAACCCTGATAACACAGCAGCTGGATATGTGATATATAAGTTACTGTACAGTATAGCAGCATGTGGTATATAATGTATAGTAACTGTATAACCCTGATAACACAGCAGCAGCTGGATATGTGATATATAAGTTACTGTACAGTATAGCAGCATGTGGTGTATAATGTATAGTAACTGTATAACCCTGATAACACAGCAGCTGGATATGTGATATGTTACTGTACAGTATAGCAGCATGTGGTGTATAATGTATAGTAACTGTATAACCCTGATAACACAGCAGCTGGACATGTGATATATAAGTTACTGTACAGTATAGCAGCATGTGGTATATAATGTATAGTAACTGTATAACCCTGATAACACTGCAGCTGGATATGTGATATATAAGTTACTGTACAGTATAGCAGCATGTGGTGTATAATGTATAGTAACTGTATAACCCTGATAACACAGCAGCTGGATATGTGATATATAAGTTACTGTACAGTATAGCAGCATGTGGTATATAATGTATAGTAACTGTATAACCCTGATAACACTGCAGCAGCTGGATATGTGATATATAAGTTACTGTACAGTATAGCAGCATGTGGTATATAATGTATAGTAACTGTATAACCCTGATAACCCAGCAACTGGATATGTGATATATAACTTACTGTACAGTATAGCAATAAGCATGTGGTGTATAATGTATAGTAACTGTATAACCTTAACACACCAGCAGCTGGATATGTGATATATAAGTTACTGTACAGTATAGCAGCATGTGGTATATAATGTATAGTAACTGTATAACCCTGATAACACAGCAGCTGGATATGTGATATATAAGTTACTGTACAGTATAGCAGCATGTGGTATATAATGTATAGTAACTGTATAACCCTGATAACAGAGCAGCTGGATATGTGATATATAAGTTACTGTACAGTATAGCAGCATGTGGTGTATAATGTATAGTAACTGTATAACCCTGATAACACTGCAGCAGCTGGATATGTGATATATAAGTTACTGTACAGTATAGCAGCATGTGGTATATAATGTATAGTAACTGTATAACCCTGATAACACAGCAGCTGGATATGTGATATATAAGTTACTGTACAGTATAGCAATCAGCATGTGGTGTATAATGTATAGTAACTGTATAACCCTGATAACACTGCAGCTGGATATGTGATATATAAGTTACTGTACAGTATAGCAGCATGTGGTGTATAATGTATAGTAACTGTATAACCCTGATAACACAGCAGCTGGATATGTGATATATAAGTTACTGTACAGTATAGCAATCAGCATGTGCGTATAATGTATAGTAACTGTATAACCCTGATAACACTGCAGCTGGATATGTGATATATAAGTTACTGTACAGTATAGCAGCATGTGGTGTATAATGTATAGTAACTGTATAACCCTGATAACACTGCAGCAGCTGGATATGTGATATATAAGTTACTGTACAGTATAGAAGCATGTGGTGTATAATGTATAGTAACTGTATAACCCTGATAACACTGCAGCAGCTGGATATGTGATATATAAGTTACTGTACAGTATAGCAGCATGTGGTATATAATGTATAGTAACTGTATAACCCTGATAACACTGCAGCAGCTGGATATGTGATATATAAGTTACTGTACAGTATAGCAGCATGTGGTATATAATGTATAGTAACTGTAGAACCCTGATAACACAGCAGCTGGATATGTGATATATAAGTTACTGTACAGTATAGCAATCAGCATGTGGTATATAATGTATAGTAACTGTATAACCCTGATAACACTGCAGCTGGATGTGATATATAAGTTACTGTACAGTATAGCAGCATGTGGTATATAATGTATAGTAACTGTATAACCCTGATAACACAGCAGCAGCTGGATATGTGATATATAAGTTACTGTACAGTATAGCAATCAGCATGTGGTATATAATGTATAGTAACTGTATAACCCTGATAACACAGCAGCTGGATATGTGATATATAAGTTACTGTACAGTATAGCAATCAGCATGTGGTATATAATGTATAGTAACTGTATAACCCTGATAACCCAGCAGCAGCTGGATATGTGATATATAAGTTGCTGTACAGTATAGCAGCATGTGGTGTATAATGTATAGTAACTGTATAACCCTGATAACACAGCAGCTGGATATGTGATATATAAGTTATTGTACAGTATAGCAATCAGCATGTGGTATATAATGTATAGTAACTGTATAACCTTGATAACCCAGCAACTGGATATGTGATATATAAGTTACTGTACAGTATAGCAATCGGCATGTGGTGTATAATGTATAGTAACTGTATAACCCTGATAACACAGCAGCAGCTGGATATGTGATATATAAGTTACTGTACAGCATAGCAATCAGCATGTGGTGTATAATGTATAGTAACTGTATAACCCTGATAACACTGCAGCAGCTGGATATGTGATATATAAGTTACTGTACAGTATAGAAGCATGTGGTGTATAATGTATAGTAACTGTATAACCCTGATAACACTGCAGCAGCTGGATATGTGATATATAAGTTACTGAACAGTATAGCAGCATGTGGTGTATAATGTATAGTAACTGTATAACCCTGATAAAACAGCAGCAGCTGGATATGTGATATATAAGTTACTGTACAGTATAGCAGCATGTGGTATATAATGTATAGTAACTGTATAACCCTGATAACCCAGCAACTGGATATGTGATATATAAGTTACTGTACAGTATAGCAATCAGCATGTGGTGTATAATGTATAGTAACTGTATAACCCTGATAACACAGCAGCTGGATATGTGATATATAAGTTACTGTACAGTATAGCAGCATGTGGTATATAATGTACAGTAACTGTATAACCCTGATAACACAGCAGCTGAATATGTGATATATAAGTTACTGTACAGTATAGCAGCATGTGGTATATAATGTATAGTAACTGTATAACCCTGATAACACAGGAGCTGGATATGTGATATATAAGTTACTGTACAGTATAGCAGCATGTGGTGTATAATGTATAGTAACTGTATAACCCTGATAACACAGCAGCTGGATATGTGATATATAAGTTACTGTACAGTATAGCAATCAGCATGTGGTATATAATGTATAGTAACTGTATAACCCTGATAACACAGCAGCTGGATATGTGATATATAAGTTACTGTACAGTATAGCAGCATGTAGTATATAATGTATAGTAACTGTATAACCCTGATAACACAGCAGCTGGATATGTGATATATAAGTTACTGTACAGTATAGCAGCATGTGGTATATAATGTATAGTAACTGTATAACCCTGATAACACAGCAGCTGGATATGTGATATATAAGTTACTGTACAGTATAGCAGCATGTGGTGTATAATGTATAGTAACTGTATAACCCTGATAACACAGCAGCAGCTGGATATGTGATATATAAGTTACTGTACAGTATAGCAGCATGTGGTATATAATGTATAGTAACTGTATAACCCTGATAACACTGCAGCAGCTGGATATGTGATATATAAGTTACAGTACAGTATAGCAATCAGCATGTGGTATATAATGTATAGTACCTGTATAACCCTGATAACACAGCAGCTGAAACTGTGATATATAAGTTACTGTACAGTATAGCAATCAGCATGTGGTATATAATGTATAGTAACTGCATAACCCTGATAACACAGCAGCAGCTGGATATGTGATATATAAGTTACTGTACAGTATAGCAGCATGTGGTGTATAATGTATAGTAACTGTATAACCCTGATAACACAGCAGCTGGATATGTGATATATAAGTTATTGTACAGTATAGCAGCATGTGGTATATAATGTATAGTAACTGTATAACCCTGATAACACAGCAGCTGGATATGTGATATATAAGTTACTGTACAGTATAGCAGCATGTGGTATATAATGTATAGTAACTGTATAACCCTGATAACACAGCAGCTGGATATGTGATATATAAGTTACTGTACAGTATAGCAGCATGTGGTGTATAATGTATAGTAACTGTATAACCCTGATAACACAGCAGCTGGATATGTGATATATAAGTTACTGTACAGTATAGCAGCATGTGGTATATAATGTATAGTAACTGTATAACCCTGATAACACAGCAGCTGGATATGTGATATATAAGTTACTGTACAGTATAGCAGCATGTGGTGTATAATGTATAGTAACTGTATAACCCTGATAACACAGCAGCAGCTGGATATGTGATATATAAGTTACTGTACAGTAATGGAGAGGATGGGAAACACAAGGGCGGACAGAGACTGCAGGGAGCAGGAAGGAATGAGCAGGGCAGATGGGGGCACATACATGCAGCACTATCTGTCCGGGGAGAGAGGGGTTACAGCTATGGAGAGATTACCCCCCACAGTCCTGTCCCCTGATGTAAGCCCCAGCCTGAAGTGGATCTGCTATGATTTAGAAAGTGAGGGAGACTTCCTGGGTCAGAGTACTGGGCTGTAGACCCCGCTATGCAGACCATGCCCCTCCCCCACTCCCCCTCCAACACAGTACAGGGAGCTCTTATACCAAGGTACCACTGTATATGTACTGCAGAGTCGTCCTGGTCTATGTGGGGGGGGCCTCCTGGTGTATGTGGGGGGGGCCTCCTGGTGTATGTGGGGGGGGGGGCCTCCTGGTGTATGTGGGGGGGGGCCTCCTGGTGTATGTGGGGGGCCACCTGGTGTATGTGGGGGGGGGGGGGGGCTCCTGGTGTATGTGGGGGGGGGGGGGCTCCTGGTGTATGTGGGGGGGGGCCTCCTGGTGTATGTGTGGGGGGCCTCCTGGTGTATGTGTGGGGGGGGGGGGCCTCCAGGTGTATGTGTGGGGGGGGCCTCCTGGTGTATGTGGGGGGGCCTCCTGGTGTATGTGTGGGGGGGGGGGCCTCCTGGTGTATGTGGGGGGGCCTCCTGGTGTGTGTGGGGGGTGCCTCCTGGTGTATGTGTGGGGGGCCTCCTGGTGTATGTGTGGGGGGCCTCCTGGTGTATGTGGGGGGCCTCCTGGTGTATGTGTGGGGGGCCTCCTGGTGTGTGTGGGGGGGGGCCTCCTGGTGTATGTGGGGGGCCTCCTGGTGTATGTGTGTGGGGGGGGGCCTCCTGGTGTATGTGTGGGGGGGGGCTCCTGGTGTATGGGGGGAGGGGGCCTCCTGGTGTATGTGTGGGGGGGGGGCTCCTGGTGTATGTGGGGGGGGCCTCCTGGTGTATGTGGGGGGGGCCTCCTGGTGTATGTGGGGGGGGCCTCCTGGTGTATGTGGGGGGCCTCCTGGTGTATGTGGGGGGGGGGCCTCCTGGTGTATGTGTGGGGGGGGGGGCTCCTGGTGTATGTGGGGGGGCCTCCTGGTGTATGTGGGGGGGGCCTCCTGGTGTATGTGGGGGGCCTCCTGGTGTATGTGTGTGGGGGGGGCCTCCTGGTGTATGTGTGGGGGGGGGGCTCCTGGTGTATGTGGGGGGGGCCTCCTGGTGTATGTGTGTGGGGGGGGCCTCCTGGTGTATGTGTGTGGGGGGGGCCTCCTGGTGTATGTGTGTGGGGGGGGCCTCCTGGTGTATGTGTGTGGGGGGGGGCTCCTGGTGTATGTGGGGGGGGCCTCCTGGTGTATGTGGGGGGCCTCCTGGTGTGTGTGGGGGGGGCCTCCTGGTGTATGTGTGGGGGGGGGGTATGTATGGTAAGCACTTGCCCCTGAAGGTTCCTGTTGTTTTTTGTCTATTCCTTTGATGATGTCCCATCTGTGATCACTAGCTCCACCTCTGAGGGATCCATCAGCAGCACTGTCTGTGATCTATCACTTACCTCAGCGGCCCACTGGGAATCAGACCAGGGAAAGGAGCTTATAGTCAAGGAAAATGGCGCCCCTCACACACAAAGCCGGTTGTAAAGGGGGACCCCCATCTCCGCTAATACAGTTACTTGTAGGACGCAGGAAGTTACATGTTCCTGCGCACACCGTCATTTATCCTCCTCCTCATATGCTGCTCTTTCTCTCTCATTCGGGACAGCTCATTGTTTAGGTTACCGACCACCACTCTGCTCTAATAGCAGTGGTCTGGCTAGTGTATATAGCGATATAGTATCCATTAGTATCCATAGTTATGTATATTATAAAGAATATATACCCTATAGTTCTATACATCTATGTCATAGCTCCATACACAGCCAGAGCTCTGCTATTAGAGCAGAGTGGTGGTCTGTAACCTTGACAACGAGCTGTCAGCAATGAGGGAGAGAGCAGCATATCAGGAGATAACTGAATATTGGCTGAGCGGGTGACAATCACAGGCGGTGGTGCGGTCCTGTCTGAGCGGGCTGGAGGTTGCGGAGACACACCGGAGGACCCCGGGGGTGCCTGGACAGGTGAGTATACCATTTTTTTTGCTGTTGTTGACTTTTTTGCCATCTTGAACGGATTTAAGAATGAAGCTTATAAAAATTGTC
>NC_091464.1:1737205-1762205 GCF_027789765.1 Dendropsophus ebraccatus | reverse complement strand
TGTATGTGGGGGGGGCTGTGTGTATGTGGGGGGGCTGTGTGTGTGTGGGGCGCTGTGTGTGTGTGTATGTGGGGGTGGGCTGTGTGTATGTGTGTGGGTTTGTGTGTGGGTCTGTGTGTGTGTGTGTGTGGGGGGGGCTCTGTGTATGTGTGTGGGTCTGTGTCTGTGGGGGGGGGGGGCTGTGTGTGTGTGGGTCTGTGTGTGTGTGGGTGGGCTGTGTGTATGTGTGTGGGTCTATTTGTGTGTGGGTCTGTGTGTGGGTGGTCTGTGTGTGGGTGGTCTGTGTGTGTGTGTGGGGGGGCTCTGTGTATGTGTGTGGGTCTGTGTCTGTGGGGGGGGGGGCTGTGTGTGTGTGTGGGTCTGTGTGTGTGTGTGTGGCTGTGTATTACTCATCATTGTAATTGTAAGTGTATATGACCCCGGTATCCACCTACCTGCGCAAAAATAGAAGTGCACCGAGGGCTGGCGGGGCGGATCAGTGCACCAAGGGCTGGCGGGGCGGATCAGTGCACCGAGGGCTGGCGGGGCGGATCAGTGCACCGAGGGCTGGCGGGGTGGATCAGTGCACCGAGGGCTGGCGGGGCGGATCAGTGCACCGAGGGCTGGCGGGACGGATCAGTGCACCGAGGGCTGGCGGGGCGGATCAGTGTACCGAGGGCTAGCGGGGCGGATCAGTGCACCGAGGGCTGGCGGGGCGGATCAGTGCACCGAGGGCTGGCGGGGCGGATCAGTGCACCGAGGGCTGGCGGGACGAATCAGTGCACCGAGGGCTGGCGGGGCGGATCAGTGTACCGAGGGCTGGCGGGGCGGATCAGTGCACCGAGGGCTGGCGGGGCGGATCAGTGCACCGAGGGCTGGCGGGGCGGATCAGTGCACCGAGGGCTGGCGGGGCGGATCAGTGCACCGAGGGCTGGCGGGGCGGATCAGTGCACCAAACCACCTAATCTACATATTCATAAAATGGAGGATTTAACTAAAATTGTGCTGAAAATAAAGGTAAGAACATGGCGCCCGCGGCCCCACAGGGACATAACAGCAGGTTACAGTCCTTACAGACTAACGTAACCTGCTGCTATCTCCCTATAGCGCCCGGGGGAGGACGCTATGTGTCTTATCTGTCTCCCCAGGTGCTGTTCCCCTCCCCCCCAAGTGCTGTTGCCTTCCTCCTCCCCAGCGCTGTTGCCTTCCTCCCTCCGCAGCACTGTTGCCTTCCCCCTCCCCATCGCTGTTGCCTTCCCCCTCCCCAGCGCTGTTGCCTTCCCCCTCCCCAGCGCTGTTGCCTTCCCCCTCCCCAGCGCTGTTGCCTTCCCCCCCCAGCGCTGTTGCCTTCCCCCCCCAGCGCTGTTGCCTTCCCCCTCCCCAGCGCTGTTGCCTTCCCCCTCCCCAGCGCTGTTGCCTTCCCCCCCCCCAGCGCTGTTGCCTTCCCCCTTCCCAGCGCTGTTGCCTTCCCCCTTCCCAGCGCTGTTGCCTTCCCCCTCCCCGCAGCGCTGTTGCCTTCCCCCTCCCCGCAGCGCTGTTGCCTTCCCCCTCCCCAGCGCTGTTGCCCTCCCCCTCCCCAGCGCTGTTGCCTTCCCCCTCCCCCGCGCTGTTGCCTTCCCCCTCTCTCCAGCGCTGTTGCCTTCCCCCTCCCCGCAGCGCTGTTGCCTTCCCCCTCCCCAGCGCTGTTGCCTTCCCCCTCCCCAGCGCTGTTGCCTTCCCCCTCCCCCAGCGCTGTTGCATTCCCCCTCCCCAACGCTGTTGCCTTCCCCCTCCCCAGCGCTGTTGCCTTCCCCTCCCCAGCGCTGTTGCCTTCCCCCTCCCAGCGCTGTTGCCTTCCCCCCTCCCCAGCGCTGTTGCCTTCCCCCTCCCCAGCGCTGTTGCCTTCCCCCTCTCTCCAGCGCTGTTGCCTTCCCCCTCCCCGCAGCGCTGTTGCCTTCCCCCTCCCCAGCGCTGTTGCCTTCCCCCTCCCCAGCGCTGTTGCCTTCCCCCTCCCCAGCGCTGTTGCATTCCCCCTCCCCAACGCTCTTGCCTTCCCCCTCCCCAGCGCTGTTGCCTTCCCCCTCCCCAGCGCTGTTGCCTTCCCCCTCCCCAGCGCTGTTGCCTTCCCCCTCCCCAGCGCTGTTGCCTTCCCCCTTCCCGCAGCGCTGTTGCCTTCCCCCTCCCCGCAATGCTGTTGCCTTCCCCCTCCCCGCAGCGCTGTTGCCTTCCCCCTCCCCAGCGCTGTTGCCTTCCCCCTCCCCAGCGCTGTTGCCTTCATCCTCCCCAGCGCTGTTGCCTTCCCCCTCCCCAGCGCTTTTGCCTTCCCCCTCCCCAGCGCTGTTGCCTTCATCCTCCCCAGCGCTGTTACCTTCCCCCTCCCCAGCGCTGTTGCCTTCCCCCTCCCCAGCGCTGTTGCCTTCCTCCTCCCGCAGCGCTGTTGCCTTCATCCTCCCCAGCGCTGTTACCTTCCCCCTCCCCAGCGCTGTTGCCTTCCCCCCCCAGCGCTGTTGCCTTCCTCCTCCCCAGCGCTGTTGCCTTCTCCCTCTCCCCAGCGCTGTTGCCTTCCCCTCCCCAGCGCTGTTGCCTTCCCCCTCCCCAGCGCTGTTGCCTTCCCCCTCCCCAGCGCTGTTGCCTTCCCCCTCCCCAGCGCTGTTACCTTTCCCCTCCCCAGCGCTGTTGCCTTCCTCCTCCCCAGCGCTGTTGCCTTCCCCTCCCCAGCGCTGTTGCCTTCCCCCTCCCCAGCGCTGTTGCCTTCCCCCTCCCCAGCGCTGTTGCCTTCCTCCTCCCCAGCGCTGTTGCCTTCCTCCTCCCCAGCGCTGTTGCCTTCCCCCTCCCCAGCGCTGTTGCCTTCCCCCTCCCCAGCGCTGTTGCCTTCCCCCTCCCCAGCGCTGTTGCCTTCCCCCTCCCCAGCGCTGTTGCCTTCCCCCTCCCCAGCGCTGTTACCTTCCCCCTCCCCAGCGCTGTTGCCTTCCTCCTCCCCAGCGCTGTTGCCTTCCCCCTCCCCAGCGCTGTTGCCTTCCCCCTCCCCAGCGCTGTTGCCTTCCCCCTCCCCAGCGCTGTTGCCTTCCCCCTCCCCCCTCCCCAGCGCTGTTGCCTTCCCCCTCCCCAGCGCTGTTGCCTTCCCCCCTCCCCCCAGCGCTGTTGCCTTCCCCCTCCCCAGCGCTGTTGCCTTCCTCCTCCCGCAGCGCTGTTGCCTTCCTCCTCCCCAGCGCTGTTGCCTTCCCCCTCCCCAGCGCTGTTGCCTTCCCCCCCCAGCGCTGTTGCCTTCCCCCCCCAGCGCTGTTGCCTTCCCCCTCCCCAGCGCTGTTGCCTTCCCCCTCCCCAGCGCTGTTGCCTTCCTCCTCCCGCAGCGCTGTTGCCTTCCTCCTCCCCAGCGCTGTTGCCTTCCCCCCCCAGCGCTGTTGCCTTCCCCCCCCAGCGCTGTTGCCTTCCCCCCCCAGCGCTGTTGCCTTCCTCCTCCCCAGCGCTGTTGCCTTCCTCCTCCCCAGCGCTGTTGCCTTCCCTCTCCCCAGCGCTGTTGCCTTGCTCCTCCCCAGCGCTGTTGCCTTCCCCCTCCCCAGCGCTGTTGCCTTCCCCCTCCCCAGCGCTGTTGCCTTCCTCCTCCCCAGCGCTGTTGCCTTCCCCCTCCCCAGCGCTGTTGCCTTCCCCCTCCCCAGCGCTGTTGCCTTCCTCCTCCCCAGCGCTGTTGCCTTCCCCCTCCCCAGCGCTGTTGCCTTCCCCCTCCCCAGCGCTGTTGCCTTCCTCCTCCCCAGCGCTGTTGCCTTCCCCCTCCCCAGCGCTGTTGCCTTCCCCCCTCCCCAGCGCTGTTGCCTTCCCCCTCCCCAGCGCTGTTGCCTTCCTCCTCCCCAGCGCTGTTGCCTTCCTCCTCCCCAGCGCTGTTGCCTTCCCCCTCCCCAGCGCTGTTGCCTTCCCCCTCCCCAGCGCTGTTGCCTTCATCCTCCCCAGCGCTGTTACCTTCCCCCTCCCCAGCGCTGTTGCCTTCCCTCTCCCCAGCGCTGTTGCCTTCCTCCTCCCGCAGCGCTGTTGCCTTCATCCTCCCCAGCGCTGTTACCTTCCCCCTCCCCAGCGCTGTTGCCTTCCCCCCCCCCAGCGCTGTTGCCTTCCCCCCCCAGCGCTGTTGCCTTCCTCCTCCCCAGCGCTGTTGCCTTCTCCCTCTCCCCAGCGCTGTTGCCTTCCCCCTCCCCAGCGCTGTTGCCTTCCCCCTCCCCAGCGCTGTTGCCTTCCCCCTCCCCAGCGCTGTTGCCTTCCCCCTCCCCAGCGCTGTTGCCTTCCCCCTCCCCGCAGCGCTGTTGCCTTCTCCCTCTCCGCAGCGCTGTTGCCTTCCCCCTCCCCAGCGCTGTTACCTTTCCCCTCCCCAGCGCTGTTGCCTTCCCCCTCCCCAGCGCTGTTGCCTTCCCCCTCCCCAGCGCTGTTGCCTTCCCCCTCCCCAGCGCTGTTGCCTTCCCCCTCCCCGCAGCGCTGTTGCCTTCTCCCTCTCCGCAGCGCTGTTGCCTTCCCCCTCCCCAGCGCTGTTACCTTCCCCCTCCCCAGCGCTGTTGCCTTCCCCCTCCCCAGCGCTGTTGCCTTCCCCCTCCCCAGCGCTGTTGCCTTCCCCCTCCCCAGCGCTGTTGCCTTCCCCCTCCCCAGCGCTGTTGCTGTGCTGTTAGCAGTGTAATCCTCTGGGCCGGGCAGTGCTCCTACTGGTGCTCCGGACACAGGATGTTCCCTCCCCCGAGGTGCAGTCTGGTGTATGTGGCTCTTTGTGAGCACGTTACCTTCTATGTATCGGTTGTGATGCTTAATGTTTCTGTGTGACCTGGGAGATCACCGGAACGTGCACAAACAAAAGGTGTGCGGCCCATGTCGTAGAGCGGGCAGGAGACTGGGCAGAGCGGGCAGGAGACTGGGCAGAGCGGGCAGGAGGCTGGGCAGAGCGGGCAGGAGGCTGTCGGTTAGAGCAGGCAGGAGGCTGGGCAGAGCGGGCAGGAGGCTGTTGGGCAGAGGGGGCAGGAGACTGTCTGGCAGAGCGGGCAGGAGGCTGGGCAGAGCGGGCAGGAGGCTGTCGGTTAGAGCAGGCAGGAGGCTGTATGGCAGAGCGGGCAGGAGACTGTCGGGCAGAGGGGGCAGGAGGCTGTTGGGCAGGAGGCTGTCTGGCAGAGCGGGCAGGAGACTGTATGGCAGAGCGGGCAGGAGACTGTCGGGCAGAGCAGGCAGGAGGCTGTCTGGCAGAGCGGGCAGGAGGCTGGGCAGAGCAGGCAGGAGACTGTCTGGCAGAGGGGGCAGGAGCCTGTCTGGCAGAGGGGGCAGGAGCCTGTCTGGCAGAGGGGGCAGGAGCCTGTCTGGCAGAGGGGGCAGGAGCCTGTCTGGCAGAGGGGGCAGGAGACTGTCAGGCAGAGCGGGCAGGAGGCTGTTGGGCAGGAGGCTGTCTGGCAGAGCGGGCAGGAGGATGGGCAGCAGAGGGGGCAGGAGACTGTCTGGCAGAGCGGGCAGGAGGCTGTTGGGCAGGAGGCTGTCTGGCAGAGCGGGCAGGAGGATGGGCAGCAGAGATTATTCATGACAGAGAGGGAGGAGAACGGAGCGGTGAGGCGGCCAGAGGGCGGCACAATCACCAAACTGCTCCTCCTCTTTGACTCTTGATTACAGTAGGAGACCTGAGACTGTATAGAATCTCACTCACATAGAGGCTGCGGCCCACAGTACACGGCCAGCACCAGGGGGCAGAGAGTGGCGGCTGACCCAGCTTATACTGATGGCCTTTAATCCTGCCCATTGTCCCCCACTATTCACTGGTCCGTTATGTTATTAATCACCTCTAGTTCTTTGTAGGTCCCAACCTGATAAGTCAGAAGAGGAGAAGTTGTTACTAGCCAGGAAACTGGAGCAAAAAGCCAAGGCCGAAGGAATACCCACAACGGCCAAGGTAGGCAAGGGCTTCCGATTTACCAGCCGTGTAACATAAGGGGCCAGGGGGGGGGTCACCAAACTGCCATATGGAGCCTTACAGTTAGAGGGATCAACTGGTCTCAGAAAGTTATAGAGACCTTCCAATACTTCTCAGCTGCTGTATGTCCTGCAGGAAGTGCTGTATTCTCTCCAGTCTTCAAGTACTTCTCAGCTGCTGTATGTCCTGCAGGAAGTGCTGTATTCTCTCCAGTCTGACACAGTGCTCTCTGCTGCCACCTCTGTCCATGTCAGGAACTGTTCAGAGCAGGAGAGGTTTTCTATGGGGATTTGCTGCTGCTCTGGACAGTTCCTGCAGGACATACAGCAGCTGATAAGCACTGGAAGACTGGAGAGAATACACCCCTTCCTGCAGGACATACAGCAGCTGAAAGGTACTGGAAGATTGGAGAGAATACACCACTTCCTGCAGGACATACAGCAGCTGAAAAGTACTGGAAGATTGGAGAGAATACACCATCTCCTGCAGGACATACAGCAGCTGAAAAGTACTGGAAGACTGGAGATTTTTACATAGAAGTAAATTACAAATCTCTATAACTTCCTGACACATAAGATTACACGGTGAACTCTGTAAAATGATACAATTAGAAGCAAATTTTATACCCAAGGACCCAGATGTATCATGTGACATGTGAACTGCTGACAGCAACCAATCACAGCCCAGTTACAGCTCTGGAGACATGGAGGCTGAGCTGTCATTGGCTGCTGTGGGCGGTTTACATTGTACGTCTGGGTCACCATGTCCCACTTTGTGATCATCTCCTTAGATTTGAGTTGATTGTGTTCTATCTTGTAATGTCATCTTCCTCATTCTCCTCCTCATCTTCCTCATCCTCCTCCTCATCTTCCTTCTCTTCCTCATCCTCCTCCTCATCTTCCTCATTCTCCTCCTCACCTTCCTCATCCTCCTCCTCATCTTCCTCATTCTCCTCCTCATCTTCCTCCTCCTCACCTTCCTCATCCTCCTCCTCATCTTCCTTCTCTTCCTCATCCTCCTCCTCACCTTCCTCATCCTCCTCCTCATCTTCCTCATTCTCCTCCTCATCTTCCTCCTCCTCACCTTCCTCATCCTCCTCCTCTTCCTCATTCTCCTCCTCACCTTCCTCATCCTCCTCCTCATCTTCCTCATTCTCCTCCTCCTCATCTTCCTCCTCCTTACCTTCCTCCTCCTCTTCCTCATCCTCCTCCTCATCTTCCTCATTCTCCTCCTCACCTTCCTCATCCTCCTTCTCATCCTACTCCTCCTCTTCATCTTCCTCATTCTCCTCCTCATCTTCCTCATCCTCCTCCTCCTCTTCCTCATTCTCCTCCTCCTCTTCCTCATTCTCCTCCTCATCTTCCTCCTCATCCTCTTCTGTTTCCGTCTATTTGCAGCTTAAGATCGATGAATTTGAATCGAATGTAAATGAAATCAAGGATCCTTATCCTTCTGCCGATTTCCCCGGTACGTGTTCTTGTGTTTCTGCTGCAAGGTGACAATCTGCATTCCTCATGGTCCGACAATGTTGGGGTAACTGGTGACCGCCTGCTGTAAGGGATAACCGTACACCTTGTGTGGCAGCACCTCATCCCCCATCCTGGCAGCCTCCTTCTCCTCCTCCCTGTCATTGTCTCCTCCGATACCCCTCTGTACCCGGTATGTGTGGCAGCACCTTGTCCCCCATCCTGGCAGCCTCCTTCTCCTCCTCCCCGTCGTTGTCTCCTCCGATACCTCTCTGTACCCGGTATGTGTGGCAGTACCTTGTCCCCCATCCTGACAGCCTCCTTCTCCTCCTCCCCGTCGTTGTCTCCTCCGGTACCTCTCTGTACCCTGTATGTGTGGCAGCACCTCGGCCTCCATCCTGGCAGCCTCCTTCTCCTCCTCCCTGTCGTTGTCTCCTCCGGTACCCCTCTGTACCCGGTATGTGTGGCAGCACCTTGTCCCCCATCCTGGCAGCCTCCTTCTCCTCCTCCCTGTCGTTGTCTCCTCCGGTACCCCTCTGTACCCGGTATGTGTGGCAGCACCTCTGCCTCCATCCTGGCAGCCTCCTTCTCCTCCTCCCCATCATTGTCTCCTCCGGTACCCCTCTCTGTACCCTGTATGTGTGGCAGCACCTTGTCCCCCATCCTGGCAGCCTCCTTCTCCTCCTCCCTGTCGTTGTCTCCTCCGGTACCTCTCTGTACCCTGTATGTGTGGCAGCACCTTGTCCCCCATGCTGGCAGCCTCCTTCTCCTCCTCCCTGTCGTTGTCTCCTCCGATACCTCTCTGTACCCTGTATGTGTGGCAGCACCTTGTCCCCCATGCTGGCAGCCTCCTTCTCCTCCTCCCTGTCGTTGTCTCCTCCGATACCTCTCTGTACCCTGTATGTGTGGCAGTACCTTGTCCCCCATCCTGGCAGCCTCCTTCTCCTCCTCCCTGTCATTGTCTCCTCCGATACCCCTCTGTACCCGGTATGTGTGGCAGTACCTTGTCCCCCATCCTGGCAGCCTCCTTCTCCTCCTCCCCATCGTTGTCTTCTCTGGTACCCCTCTCTGTACCCTGTATGTGTGGCAGCACCTTGTCCCCCATCCTGGCAGCCTCCTTCTCCTCCTCCCTGTCGTTGTCTCCTCCGGTACCTCTCTGTACCCTGTATGTGTGGCAGCACCTTGTCCCCCATCCTGGCAGCCTCCTTCTCCTCCTCCCCGTCGTTGTCTCCTCCGATACCCCTCTGTACCCTGTATGTGTGGCAGCACCTTGTCCCCCATCCTGGCAGCCTCCTTCTCCTCCTCCCTGTCGTTGTCTCCTCCGATACCTCTCTGCACCCTGTATGTGTGGCAGCACCTTGTCCCCCATCCTGGCAGCCTCCTTCTCCTCCTCCCTGTCGTTGTCTTCTCCAATACCTCTCTGTACCCGGTATGTGTGGCAGTACCTTGTCCCCCATCCTGGCAGCCTCCTTCTCCTCCTCCCTGTCGTCTCCTCCGATACCTCTCTGCACCCTGTATGTGTGGCAGCACCTTGTCCCCCATCCTGGCAGCCTCCTTCTCCTCCTCCCCGTCGTTGTCTCCTCTGGTACCTCTCTGCACCCTGTATGTGTAGCAGCACCTTGTCCCCCATCCTGGCAGCCTCCTTCTCCTCCTCCCTGTCGTTGTCTCCTCCGATACCTCTCTGTACCCGGTATGTGTGGCAGTACCTTGTCCCCCATCCTGGCAGCCTCCTTCTCCTCCTCCCTGTCGTTGTCTCCTCCGGTACCCCTCTCTGTACCCTGTATGTGTGGCAGCACCTTGTCCCCCATCCTGGCAGCCTCCTTCTCCTCCCCGTCGTTCGTTGTCTTCTCCGGTACCTCTCTGTACCCTGTATGTGTGGCAGCACCTCGGCCTCCATCCTGGCAGCCTCCTTCTCCTCCTCCCCGTCGTTGTCTCCTCCGATACCTCTCTGTACCCTGTATGTGTGGCAGCACCTTGTCCCCCATCCTGGCAGCCTCCTTCTCCTCCTCCCTGTCGTTGTCTTCTCCGATACCTCTCTGTACCCGGTATGTGTGGCAGCACCTTGTCCTCCATCCTGGCAGCCTCCTTCTCCTCCTCCCCGCCATTGTCTTCTCCGATACCTCTCTGTACCCGGTATGTGTGGCAGCACCTTGTCCCCCATCCTGGCAGCCTCCTTCTCCTCCTCCCTGTCGTTGTCTCCTCCGATACCTCTCTGCACCCTGTATGTGTGGCAGCACCTTGTCCCCCATCCTGGCAGCCTCCTTCTCCTCCTCCCTGTCGTTGTCTTCTCCGATACCTCTCTGTACCCGGTATGTGTGGCAGTACCTTGTCCCCCATCCTGGCAGCCTCCTTCTCCTCCTCCCTGTCGTTGTCTCCTCCGGTACCCCTCTCTGTACCCTGTATGTGTGGCAGCACCTTGTCCCCCATCCTGGCAGCCTCCTTCTCCTCCTCCCTGTCGTTGTCTCCTCCGGTACCTCTCTGTACCCTGTATGTGTGGCAGCACCTTGTCCCCCATCCTGGCAGCCTCCTTCTCCTCCTCCCCGTCGTTGTCTCCTCCGGTACCCCTCTGTACCCGGTATGTGTGGCAGTACCTTGTCCCCCATCCTGGCAGCCTCCTTCTCCTCCTCCCCATCATTGTCTCCTCCGGTACCCCTCTCTGTACCCTGTATGTGTGGCAGCACCTCGGCCTCCATCCTGGCAGCCTCCTTCTCCTCCTCCCTGTCGTTGTCTCCTCCGGTACCCCTCTGTACCCGGTATGGGTGGCAGCACCTCTGCCTCCATCCTGGCAGCCTCCTTCTCCTCCTCCCCATCATTGTCTCCTCCGGTACCCCTCTCTGTACCCTGTATGTGTGGCAGCACCTTGTCCCCCATCCTGGCAGCCTCCTTCTCCTCCTCCCTGTCGTTGTCTCCTCCGGTACCTCTCTGTACCCTGTATGTGTGGCAGCACCTTGTCCCCCATGCTGGCAGCCTCCTTCTCCTCCTCCCTGTCGTTGTCTCCTCCGGTACCTCTCTGTACCCTGTATGTGTGGCAGTACCTTGTCCCCCATCCTGGCAGCCTCCTTCTCCTCCTCCCTGTCATTGTCTCCTCCGATACCCCTCTGTACCCGGTATGTGTGGCAGTACCTTGTCCCCCATCCTGGCAGCCTCCTTCTCCTCCTCCCCATCGTTGTCTTCTCTGGTACCCCTCTCTGTACCCTGTATGTGTGGCAGCACCTTGTCCCCCATCCTGGCAGCCTCCTTTGCCTCCTCCCCATCGTTGTCTTCTCTGGTACCTCTCTGCACCCTGTATGTGTGGCAGCACCTTGTCCCCCATCCTGGCAGCCTCCTTCTCCTCCTCCCCGTCGTTGTCTCCTCCGATACCCCTCTGTACCCTGTATGTGTGGCAGCACCTTGTCCCCCATCCTGGCAGCCTCCTTCTCCTCCTCCCTGTCGTTGTCTCCTACGATACCTCTCTGCACCCTGTATGTGTGGCAGCACCTTGTCCCCCATCCTGGCAGCCTCCTTCTCCTCCTCCCTGTCGTTGTCTTCTCCGATACCTCTCTGTACCCTGTATGTGTGGCAGCACCTTGTCCCCCATCCTGGCAGCCTCCTTCTCCTCCTCCCTGTCGTTGTCTTCTCCGATACCTCTCTGTACCCGGTATGTGTGGCAGTACCTTGTCCCCCATCCTGGCAGCCTCCTTCTCCTCCTCCCTGTCGTCTCCTCCGATACCTCTCTGCACCCTGTATGTGTGGCAGCACCTTGTCCCCCATCCTGGCAGCCTCCTTCTCCTCCTCCCCGTCGTTGTCTCCTCTGGTACCTCTCTGCACCCTGTATGTGTAGCAGCACCTTGTCCCCCATCCTGGCAGCCTCCTTCTCCTCCTCCCTGTCGTTGTCTCCTCCGATACCTCTCTGTACCCGGTATGTGTGGCAGTACCTTGTCCCCCATCCTGGCAGCCTCCTTCTCCTCCTCCCTGTCGTTGTCTCCTTCGGTACCCCTCTCTGTACCCTGTATGTGTGGCAGCACCTTGTCCCCCATCCTGGCAGCCTCCTTCTCCTCCCCGTCGTTCGTTGTCTCCTCCGGTACCTCTCTGTACTCGGTATGTGTGGCAGTACCTTGTCCCCCATCCTGGCAGCCTCCTTCTCCTCCTCCCTGTCGTTGTCTTCTCCGGTACCTCTCTGTACCCTGTATGTGTGGCAGCACCTCGGCCTCCATCCTGGCAGCCTCCTTCTCCTCCTCCCCGTCGTTGTCTCCTCCGATACCTCTCTGTACCCTGTATGTGTGGCAGCACCTTGTCCCCCATCCTGGCAGCCTCCTTCTCCTCCTCCCTGTCGTTGTCTTCTCCGATACCTCTCTGTACCCGGTATGTGTGGCAGCACCTTGTCCTCCATCCTGGCAGCCTCCTTCTCCTCCTCCCCGCCATTGTCTTCTCCGATACCTCTCTGTACCCTGTATGTGTGGCAGCACCTTGTCCCCCATCCTGGCAGCCTCCTTCTCCTCCTCCCTGTCGTTGTCTCCTCTGGTACCCCTCTCTGTACCCTGTATGTGTGGCAGTACCTTGTCCCCCATCCTGGCAGCCTCCTTTGCCTCCTCCCCATCGTTGTCTTCTCTGGTACCTCTCTGCACCCTGTATGTGTGGCAGCACCTTGTCCCCCATCCTGGCAGCCTCCTTCTCCTCCTCCCTGTCGTTGTCTTCTCTGGTACCTCTCTGCACCCTGTATGTGTGGCAGCACCTTGTCCCCCATCCTGGCAGCCTCCTTCTCCTCCTCCCTGTCGTTGTCTCCTCTGGTACCTCTCTGCACCCGGTATGTGTGGCAGCACCTTGTCCCCCATGCTGGCAGCCTCCTTCTCCTCCTCCCCATCGTTGTCTCCTCTGGTACCTCTCTGCACCCTGTATGTGTGGCAGTACCTTGTCCCCCATCCTGGCAGCCTCCTTTGCCTCCTCCCCATCGTTGTCTCCTCTGGTACCTCTCTGCACCCTGTATGTGTGGCAGCACCTTGTCCCCCATCCTGGCAGCCTCCTTCTCCTCCTCCCTGTCGTTGTCTCCTCCGATACCTCTCTGTACCCGGTATGTGTGGCAGCACCTTGTCCCCCATCCTGGCAGCCTCCTTCTCCTCCTCCCCGTCGTTGTCTCCTCTGGTACCTCTCTGCACCCTGTATGTGTGGCAGCACCTTGTCCCCCATCCTGGCAGCCTCCTTCTCCTCCTCCCCGTCGTTGTCTCCTCTGGTACCTCTCTGCACCCTGTATGTGTGGCAGTACCTTGTCCCCCATCCTGGCAGCCTCCTTCTCCTCCCCCCCGTCGTTGTCTCCTCTGGTACCTCTCTGCACCCTGTATGTGTGGCAGTACCTTGTCCCCCATCCTGGCAGCCTCCTTCTCCTCCTCCCCGTCGTTGTCTCCTCTGGTACCTCTCTGCACCCTGTATGTGTGGCAGTACCTTGTCCCCCATCCTGGCAGCCTCCTTCTCCTCCTCCCCGTCGTTGTCTCCTCTGGTACCTCTCTGCACCCTGTATGTGTGGCAGTACCTTGTCCCCCATCCTGGCAGCCTCCTTCTCCTCCTCCCCGTCGTTGTCTCCTCTGGTACCCCTTTGCCCCTCGCACCTGGTAAGTTCGCCTCCCCCGTGCACTGACCGGGTCTCTGACACAGGCAGCCGCCACCCAGTTCGCTGGACTCCCGGTGTCTCTCAGGTGATTGCCGACCAGCAGAAGTGGGTTTCCCCAGAGGGTGAGAGGGCATAGGTGGCGAGGTGCACTATGTTAGGGGATACGGCACCAGCATGGGGAGACACGGGACTCCTATTATGAAGACTTTCTCATTTACAATCTCGTCTTGCAGAACCTTCGGGTGCCGCGTTACTCGCAGGTTTCATATTTTTTTCCTTGGTTTTAGGTGATGATGAAGAAGAGGAGCCGGATATCCCTCTCAGTCCTCGTCCTCGTCCTCTGGCAGAGCTGCAGTTAAAGGAGAAAGCCGTCCCCATGCCAGAGGCCAGCTCCTTCTTTATTTTTAGTCCAACAAACAAGTATGTCCTTCACTTGTGAATAAACCACAGACTTACACTATCACACACGTGTACATGCCGCTATACTATCACACACGTGTACATGCCGCTATACTATCAGACGTGTACATGCCGCTATACTATCACAGACGTGTACATGCCGCTATACTATCACACACGTGTACATCCCGCTATACTATCACACACGTGTACATGCCGCTATACTATCACACACGTGTACATGCCGCTATACTATCACACACCTGTACATGCCGCTATACTATCACACACGTATACATGCCGCTATACTATCACAGACGTGTACATGCTGCTATACTATCACACACGTGTACATGCCGCTATACTATCACACACGTGTACATGCCGCTATACTATCACACACGTGTACATGCCGCTATACTATTACACACGTGTACATGCCGCTATACTATCACACACCTGTACATGCCGCTATACTATCACACACGTGTACATGCCGCTATACTATCACACACCTGTACTTGCCGCTATACTATCACACACGTGTACATGCCGCTATACTATCACACACCTGTACATGCCGCTATACTATCACACACCTGTACTTGCCGCTATACTATCACACGTGTACATGCCGCTATACTATCACACACGTGTACATGCCGCTATACTATCACACACGTGTACATGCCGCTATACTATCACAGACGTGTACATGCCGCTATACTATCACAGACGTGTACATGCCGCTATACTATCACACACGTGTACATGCTGCTATACTATCACACACCTGTACATGCCGCTATACTATCACACACGTGTACATGCCGCTATACTATCACACACGTGTACATGCCGCTATACTATCACACACGTGTACATGCCGCTATACTATCACAGACGTGTACATGCCGCTATACTATCACAGACGTGTACATGCCGCTATACTATCACACACGTGTACATGCCGCTATACTATCACACACGGTACATGCCGCTATACTATCACACACCTGTACATGCCGTTATACTATCACACACGTGTACATGCCGCTATACTATCACAGACACATCTACATGCCGCTATACTATCACAGACGTGTACATGCCGCTATACTATCACACACGTGTACATGCCGCTATACTATCACACACGTGTACATGCCGCTATACTATCACACGCGTGTACATGCCGCTATACTATCACACATCTGTACATGCCGCTATACTATCACACACGTGTACATGCCGCTATACTATCACACACCTGTACATGCCGCTATACTATCACACACGTGTACATGCCGCTATACTATCACACACGTGTACATGCCGCTATACTATCACACACATGTATACATGCCGCTATACTATCACACACGTGTACATGCCGATATACTATCACAGATGTGTACATGCCGCTATACTATCACACACGTGTACATGCCGCTATACTATCACACACGTGTACATGCCGATATACTATCACACACGTGTACATGCTGCCTTACACTATCACACACGTATACATGCCGCTATACTATCACACACACGTGTACATGCCGTAAAACTATCACACACGTGTACATGCCGCTATACTATCACACACGTGTACATGCCGCTATACTATCACAGACGTCTACATGCCGATATACTATCACAGATGTGTACATGCCGCTATACTATCACACACCTGTACATGCCGTTATACTATCACACACCTGTACATGCCGCTATACTATCACACACCTGTACTTGCCGCTATACTATCACACGTGTACATGCCGCTATACTATCACACACGTGTACATGCCGCTATACTATCACACACGTGTACATGCCGCTATACTATCACACACGTGTACATGCCGCTATACTATCACAGACGTGTACATGCCGCTATACTATCACAGACGTGTACATGCCGCTATACTATCACACACGTGTACATGCCGCATACTATCACACACGTGTACATGCCGCTATACTATCACAGACGTGACATGCCGCTATACTATCACAGACGTGTACATGCCGCTATACTATCACACACGTGTACATGCCGCTATACTATCACACACGTGTACATGCCGCTATACTATCACACACCTGTACATGCCGTTATACTATCACACACGTGTACATGCCGCTATACTATCACAGACACATCTACATGCCGCTATACTATCACAGACGTGTACATGCCGCTATACTATCACACACGTGTACATGCCGCTATACTATCACACACGTGTACATGCCGCTATACTATCACACACGTGTACATGCCGCTATACTATCACACATCTGTACATGCCGCTATACTATCACACACGTGTACATGCCGCTATACTATCACACACCTGTACATGCCGCTATACTATCACACACGTGTACATGCCGCTATACTATCACACACGTGTACATGCCGCTATACTATCACACACACGTATACATGCCGCTATACTATCACAGACGTGTACATGCCGCTATACTATCACACACCTGTACATGCCGCTATACTATCACACACGTGTACATGCCGCTATACTAACAGATGTGTACATGCCGCTATACTATCACACACGTGTACATGCCGCTATACTATCACACACGTGTACATGCCGCTATACTATCACACATGTGTACATGCCGCTATACTATCACACACGTGTACATGCCGCTATACTATCACACACGTGTACATGCCGCTATACTATCACACACGTGTACATGCCGCTATACTATCACAGACGTGTACATGCCGCTATACTATCACACACATGTACACGCCGCTATACTATCACAGACCTGTACATGCCGCTATACTATCACACACATGTATACATGCCACTATACTATCACACACGTGTACATGCCGCTATACTATCACACACGTGTACATGCCGCTATACTATCACACACGTGTACATGCCGCTATACTATCACACACGTGTATATGCCGCTATACTATCACACACGTGTACATGCCGCTATACTATCACACACCTGTACATGCCGCTATACTATCACACACGTGTACATGCCGCTATACTATCACACACCTGTACATGCCACTATACTATCACACACGTGTACATGCCGCTATACTATCACACACGTGTACATGCCGCTATACTATCACACACCTGTACATGCCGCTATACTATCACACACGTATACATGCCGCTATACTATCACACACGTGTACATGCCACTATACTATCACACACCTGTACATGCCGCTATACTATCACACACGTATACATGCCGCTATACTATCACACACCTGTACATGCCGCTATACTATCACACACGTGTACATGCCGCTATACTATCACACACGTGTACATGCCGCTATACTATCACAGACACATCTACATGCCGCTATACTATCACAGACGTGTACATGCCGCTATACTATCACACACGTGTACATGCCGCTATACTATCACACACCTGTACATGCCGCTATACTATCACACACGTATACATGCCGCTATACTATCACACACATGTATACATGCCACTATACTATCACACACGTGTACATGCCGCTATACTATCACAGACGTGTACATGCCGCTATACTATCACACACGTGTACATGCCGCTATACTATCACACACCTGTACATGCCGCTATACTATCACACACGTGTACCTGCCGCTATACTATCACACACGTGTACATGCCGCTATACTATCACACACGTGTACATGCCGCTATACTATCACACGTGTACATGCCGCTATACTATCACAGACGTATACATGCCGCTATACTATCACACACGTGTACATGCCGCTATACTATCACACACGTGTACATGCCGCTATACTATCACACGTGTACATGCCGCTATACTATCACAGACGTATACATGCCGCTATACTATCACACACGTGTACATGCCGCTATACTATCACACACGTGTACATGCCGCTATACTATCACACACCTGTACATGCCGCTATACTATCACACACGTGTACATGCCTCTATACTATCACACACCTGTACATGCCGCTATACTATCAGACACGTGTACATGCCGCTATACTATCACACACCTGTACATGCCGCTATACTATCACAGACACATCTACATGCCGCTATACTATCACACACCTGTACATGCCGCTATACTATCACACACGTGTACATGCCGCTATACTATCACACACGTGTACATGCCGCTATACTATCACACACGTGTACATGCCGCTATACTATCACACACGTGTACATGCCGCTATACTATCACACACGTGTACATGCCGCTATACTATGACACACGTGTACATGCCGCTATACTATGTCACACGTGTACATGCCGCTATACTATCACACACCTGTACATGCCGCTATACTATGACACACGTGTACATTCCGCTATACTATTAGACACGTGTACATGCCGCTATACTATCACACACGTGTACATGCCGCTATACTATCACACACGTGTACATGCCGCTATACTATCACACACGTGTACATGCCGCTATACTATCACACACGTGTACATGCCGCTATACTATCACACACGTGTACATGCCGCTATACTATCACACGTGTACATGCCGCTATACTATCACAGACGTATACATGCCGCTATACTATCACACACGTGTACATGCCGCTATACTATCACACACCTGTACATGCTGCTATACTATGACACACGTGTACATTCCGCTATACTATTAGACACGTGTACATGCCGCTATACTATCACAGACGTGTACATGCCGCTATACTATCACACACGTGTACATGCCGCTATACTATCACACACGTGTACATGCTGCTATACTATCACACACGTGTACATGCCGCTATACTATGTCACAAGTGTACATGCCGCTATACTATGACACACATGTATACATGAGGCTATACTATGACACACGTGTACATGCCGCTATACTATGACACACGTGTACATGCCGCTATACTATGACACACGTGTACATGCCGCTATACTATCACACACATGTATACATGCCGCTATACTATCACACACGTGTACATGCCGCTATACTATGACACACGTGTACATGCCTCTATACTATCACACACGTGTACATGCCGCTATACTATCACAGATGTGTACATGCCGCTATACTATCACACACACATGTACATGCCGCTATACTATCACACACCTGTACATGCCGCTATACTATCACACACATGTATACATGCCGCTATACTATCACACACATGTATACATGCCGCTATACTATCACACACGTGTACATGCCGCTATACTATGACACACGTGTACATGCCTCTATACTATCACACACGTGTACATGCCGCTATACTATCACACACATGTATACATGCCGCTATACTATCACACACGTGTACATGCCGCTATACTATGACACACGTGTACATGCCTCTATACTATCACACACGTGTACATGCCACTATACTATCACACACCTGTACATGCCGCTATACTATCACACACGTGTACATGCCGCTATACTATCACACACGTGTACATGCCGCTATACTATCACACACGTGTACATGCCGCTATACTATCACACACGTATAGATGCCGCTATACTATCACACACGTGTACATGCCGCTATACTATCACAGACGTGTACATGCCGCTATACTATCACACACGTGTACATGCCGCTATACTATCACACACGTGTACATGCCGCTATACTATCACACACGTGTACATGCCGCTATACTATGTCACACGTGTACATGCCGCTATACTATCACACACACGTGTACATGCCGCTATACTATCACACACGTGTACATGCCGCTATACTATCACACACACGTGTACATGCCGCTATACTATCACACACGTGTACATGCCACTATACTATCACACACGTGTACATGCTGCCTTACACTATCACACACGTGTACATGCCGCTATACTATCACACACACGTGTACATGCCGCTATACTATCACACACGTGTACATGCCGCTATACTATCACACACGTGTACATGCCGCTATACTATCACACACGTGTACATGCCGCTATACTATCACACACGTGTACATGCTGCCTTACACTATCACACACGTGTACATGCCGCTATACTATCACACACGTGTACATGCCGCTATACTATCACAGACGTGTACATGCCGCTATACTATCACACACGTGTACATGCCGCTATACTATCACAGACGTGTACATGCCGCTATACTATCACACACGTGTACATGCCGCTATACTATCACACATGTGTACATGCCGCTATACTATCACACACGTGTACATGCCGCTATACTATCAGATGTGTACATGCCGCTATACTATCACACACGTGTACATGCCGCTATACTATCACACACCTGTATATGCCGCTATACTATCACACACGTGTACATGCCGCTATACTATCACACACGTGTACATGCCGCTATACTATCACACACCTGTATATGCCGCTATACTATCACACACCTGTACATGCCGCTATACTATCAGATGTGTACATGCCGCTATACTATCACACACGTGTACATGCCGCTATACTATCACACACGTGTACATGCCGCTATACTATCACACACCTGTATATGCCGCTATACTATCACACACCTGTACATGCCGCTATACTATCACACACGTGTACATGCCTCTATACTATCACAGACGTGTACATGCCGCTATACTATCACACACGTGTACATGCCGCTATACTATCACACACGTGTACATGCCGCTATACTATTACACACGTGTACATGCCGCTATACTATCACACACCTGTACATGCCGCTATACTATCACACACGTGTACATGCCGCTATACTATCACACACCTGTACTTGCCGCTATACTATCACACACGTGTACATGCCGCTATACTATCACACACCTGTACATGCCGCTATACTATCACACACCTGTACTTGCCACTATACTATCACACGTGTACATGCCGCTATACTATCACACACGTGTACATGCCGCTATACTATCACACACGTGTACATGCCGCTATACTATCACAGACGTGTACATGCCGCTATACTATCACACACGTGTACATGCCGCTATACTATCACACACGTGTACATGCTGCTATACTATCACACACCTGTACATGCCGCTATACTATCACACACGTGTACATGCCGCTATACTATCACAGACGTGTACATGCCGCTATACTATCACACACGTGTACATGCCGCTATACTATCACACACGTGTACATGCCGCTATACTATCACAGACGTGTACATGCCGCTATACTATCACAGACGTGTACATGCCGCTATACTATCACACACGTGTACATGCCGCTATACTATCACACACGGGTACATGCCGCTATACTATCACACACCTGTACATGCCGTTATACTATCACACACGTGTACATGCCGCTATACTATCACAGACACATCTACATGCCGCTATACTATCACAGACGTGTACATGCCGCTATACTATCACACATCTGTACATGCCGCTATACTATCACACACGTGTACATGCCGCTATACTATCACACACCTGTACATGCCGCTATACTATCACACACGTGTACATGCCGCTATACTATCACACACGTGTACATGCCGCTATACTATCACACACATGTATACATGCCGCTATACTATCACACACGTGTACATGCCGATATACTATCACAGATGTGTACATGCCGCTATACTATCACACACGTGTACATGCCGCTATACTATCACACACGTGTACATGCCGATATACTATCACACACGTGTACATGCTGCCTTACACTATCACACACGTATACATGCCGCTATACTATCACACACACGTGTACATGCCGCTATACTATCACACACGTGTACATGCCGCTATACTATCACACACGTGTACATGCCGCTATACTATCACAGACGTCTACATGCCGATATACTATCACAGATGTGTACATGCCGCTATACTATCACACACCTGTACATGCCGTTATACTATCAGACACCTGTACATGCCGCTATACTATCACACACCTGTACTTGCCGCTATACTATCACACGTGTACATGCCGCTATACTATCACACACGTGTACATGCCGCTATACTATCACACACGTGTACATGCCGCTATACTATCACACACGTGTACATGCCGCTATACTATCACAGACGTGTACATGCCGCTATACTATCACAGACGTGTACATGCCGCTATACTATCACACACGTGTACATGCCGCTATACTATCACACACGTGTACATGCCGCTATACTATCACAGACGTGTACATGCCGCTATACTATCACAGACGTGTACATGCCGCTATACTATCACACACGTGTACATGCCGCTATACTATCACACACGTGTACATGCCGCTATACTATCACACACCTGTACATGCCGTTATACTATCACACACGTGTACATGCCGCTATACTATCACAGACACATCTACATGCCGCTATACTATCACAGACGTGTACATGCCGCTATACTATCACACACGTGTACATGCCGCTATACTATCACACATCTGACATGCCGCTATACTATCACACACGTGTACATGCCCGCTATACTATCACACACCTGTACATGCCGCTATACTATCACACACGTGTACATGCCGCTATAACTATCACACACGTGTACATGCGCTATTACTATCACACAACACGTATACATGCCGCTATACTATATCACAGACGTGTACATGCCGCTATACTATCACACACCTGTACATGCCGCTATAACTATCACACACGTGTACATAGCCGCTATACTAACAGGATGGTACATGCCGCTATACTATCACACACGTGTAACATGCCGCTATACTATCACACACGTGTACATGCCGCTATACTATCAACACATGTGTACATGGCCGCTATACTATCACACACGTGTACATGCCGCTATACTATCACACACGTGTACATGCCGCTATACTATCACACACGTGTACATGCCGCTATACTATCACAGACGTGTACATCCCGCTATACTATCAGATGTGTACATGCCGCTATACTATCACACACACGTGTACATGCCGCTATACTATCACAGACCTGTACATGCCGCTATACTATCACACACATGTATACATGCCACTATACTATCACACACGTGTACATGCCGCTATACTATCACACACGTGTACATGCCGCTATACTATCACACACGTGTACATGCCGCTATACTATCACACACGTGTACATGCCGCTATACTATCACACACGTGTACATGCCGCTATACTATCACACACCTGTACATGCCGCTATACTATCACACACGTGTACATGCCGCTATACTATCACACACCTGTACATGCCACTATACTATCACACACGTGTACATGCCGCTATACTATCACACACGTGTACATGCCGCTATACTATCACACACCTGTACATGCCGCTATACTATCACACACGTATACATGCCGCTATACTATCACACACGTGTACATGCCGCTATACTATCACACACATGTATACATGCCGCTATACTATCACACACGTGTACATGCCGCTATACTATCACACACGTGTACATGCCGCTATACTATCACACACGTGTACATGCTGCTATACTATCACACACCTGTACATGCCGCTATACTATCACACACATGTACATGCCGCTATACTATCACACACGTGTACATGCCGCTATACTATCACACACATGTATACATGCCGCTATACTATCACACACGTGTACATGCCGCTGTACTATCACACACCTGTACATGCCGCTATACTATCACACACCTGTACATGCCGCTATACTATCACACACGTATACATGCCGCTATACTATCACACACGTGTACATGCCACTATACTATCACACACCTGTACATGCCGCTATACTATCACACACGTATACATGCCGCTATACTATCACACACCTGTACATGCCGCTATACTATCACACACGTGTACATGCCGCTATACTATCACACACGTGTACATGCCGCTATACTATCACAGACACATCTACATGCCGCTATACTATCACAGACGTGTACATGCCGCTATACTATCACACACGTGTACATGCCGCTATACTATCACACACCTGTACATGCCGCTATACTATCACACACGTATACATGCCGCTATACTATCACACACATGTATACATGCCACTATACTATCACACACGTGTACATGCCGCTATACTATCACAGACTGTACATGCCGCTATACTATCACACACGTGTACATGCCGCTATACTATCACACACCTGTACATGCCGCTATACTATCACACACGTGTACCTGCCGCTATAACTATCACACACGTGTACATGCCGCTATACTATCACACACGTGTACATGCCGCTATACTATCACAACTGTACATGCCGCTATACTATCACAGACGTATACATGCCGCTATACTATCACACACGTGTACATGCCGGCTATACTATCACACACGTGTACATGCCGCTATACTATCACACGTGTACATGCCGCTATACTATCACAGACGTATACATGCCGCTATACTATCACACACGTGTACATGCCGCTATACTATCACACACGTGTACATGCCGCTATACTATCACACACCTGTACATGCCGCTATACTATCACACACGTGTACATGCCTCTATACTATCACACACCTGTACATGCCGCTATACTATCAGACACGTGTACATGCCGCTATACTATCACACACCTGTACATGCCGCTATACTATCACAGACACATCTACATGCCGCTATACTAATCACACACCTGTACATGCCGCTATACTATCACACACGTGTACATGCCGCTATACTATCACACACGTGTACATGCCGATATACTATCACACACGTGTACATGCCGCTATACTATCACACACGTGTACATGCCGCTATACTATCACACACGTGTACATGCCGCTATACTATGACACACGTGTACATGCCGCTATACTATGTCACACGTGTACATGCCGCTATACTATCACACACCTGTACATGCCGCTATACTATGACACACGTGTACATTCCGCTATACTATTAGACACGTGTACATGCCGCTATACTATCACACACGTGTACATGCCGCTATACTATCACACACCTGTACATGCCGATATACTATCACACACGTGTACATGCCGCTATACTATGTCACAAGTGTACATGCCGCTATACTATGACACACATGTATACATGAGGCTATACTATGACACACGTGTACATGCCGCTATACTATGACACACGTGTACATGCCGCTATACTATGACACACGTGTACATGCCGCTATACTATCACACACATGTATACATGCCGCTATACTATCACACACGTGTACATGCCGCTATACTATGACACACGTGTACATGCCTCTATACTATCACACACGTGTACATGCCGCTATACTATCACAGACAGTGTACATGCCGCTATACTATCACACACGTGTACATGCCGCCTTATACTATCACACACTTGTACATGCCGCTATACTATCACACACGTGTACATGCCGCTATACTATCACACACGTGTACATGCCGCTATACTATACACACAGTGTACATGCCGCTATACTATCACAACACGTGTACATGCCGCTATACTATCACACACGTGTACATGCCGCTATACTATCACACACGTGTACATGCCACTATACTATCACACACGTGTACATGCCTCTATA